>NC_045963.1:1840489-2140489 GCF_010909765.2 Amblyraja radiata | reverse complement strand
TCAGACTCAATTCCGATTAGGCTGTCTGAAGAAGGGTTCCGGTGTTGGGGGAGTCCAGAACCAGGGTCCCAGTTTTACAGTCTACCGTGGGAACTCTTTAACTCAGTAAAGTAAAGTAGCCTTTATTGTCATATCAGCGCACAGGCAGCAGTTGACTGTTGCTCTATTCAGTTTCCCAGGGGGTCGGGACGGGACTGGAGTTGGGAGAGAAAGGTGGGGGAGTCGAGGGAGAGGAGGGGGAGACAGATGGGGGTGTCTTCATTTACTGGCGGCGGGTGTCTGTCACTGAAACAGGCAGGTGAGATTTCACATCCACCTTGTGTGTGCCTCTCTCTCTCTCTCCCTCCCTCTTACACAGGCTGAGAGACTCTGCCTCTGTGAGTGTACGTCTCTTTCTCCCCCTCTCCCACACACAGTAAGACCGAGGTACTGTGCTCAGTCCATCTGTGTCTCCCACATACACAGTAAAATATGTCTCCAAATGAGCCAATTCAACCAAGGGAGGATATATATAGTGTGTGAAAAAAAAAGTTACATCATTTGTGTCACGTGTAGTTCACGATGTTCATTCAAGATTTAACGGGAAAGCTCGGGAAACGGACAAGTTCACTCGCACAAATAACAGAAATGCCGAGTACCGTGGGAACTCTTTATCTACTGCCGTTATATCGTGCGAGACTCGTGCTGGACCACGACCTCTTCACTCTGGTGACATCTTGCGTCAACTCGCCCCGTGAAAAGGCCGCTTAACTCCAGCTTTGTGTGTCTATCAATAGTATTGACGCAATGTCCAACAGGGTCTGTCAAAACTTAAAACTATATGGCATGAAAGAATTGTCAAGCTAGGCAAATAGTTTCTCTTGCAAAATAAATATAGTCCCAACCTAATAAAAGTAACCATGAGGCAAACTAAAGATACTGAAAGATGATTCCAACCCCAAGTATTTCTGTGTCAATCACTTTCTTTTAATTCAACTACCTTCAATACTTCTTTTTTTTTTTAAATTGGGGTCCCAAACGACTCACACACTGGTACGATATATAGCTTAAACTAATGCTCTGTCCGACAGCCAATTGGCTTCTCAGAAAATAGAAAAACAATAATTAAAATTATATTTCAATATCAGTATTGCCCACAACTCACCACACAATTACACAAGAGTCTGAAGAAGGGTTTTGGCCCAAAACGTTGCCTATTTCCTTCGCTCCATAGATGCTGCCTCACCCGCTGAGTTTCTCCAGCATTTTTGTCTACACACAATTACATAAACTTGGGCTTGAGCCTGCGGCAATTTTATCCACCAACCTTGAAGTTATCTTCAACAGCAGAACAGGTTTTCACCACACCCTGCTGTTAAATATGCAAGAGCTTCCCTCATTCAAAAGCCAGCAACACTACTGTGTCCCCAAAAACAATGATTATCAGGAGATTATCAGCTACAGGACATCCTTCTTCCTTGTGGCTATCAAACCGTACAACTCTGCCCCCCCCCCCCCCATCCCTTCCGAGAGGTAGACCGAGACTGCCCACCGCCCCCCTCCTCAATCTTTGCACATCCCCAATCCTTTCCACTCAGCACTTTAATTTCATGTTCCATGTATTTTGTGTTTTTATGTTGGCAGAGCAAATTTCCCACCTGGGATAAATAAAGTTCTATCGTATCGTAATTTAGGAATTCATCCACTGCAGATACATTCTTGTCTAATTAAACAGCTTTAATTACTGGCGTCCAGTTCATCTTTCCTACACAATTTCCTGCAAGCAGCGAGCAGTCATGTGATAATGTTTAAGGCCAAGCCACATTTTACTGTCCAGTTAGACTGTTCAAGCCACAAGCTTCCTGGAGTAATGACCTCCACATGTCATGCCTTGGCTTTTAACTTGTTGCACGGCATCAACTCCAAGGTCAGTTCCAAAAAAGTGGTGTTTTGCTGTTGAGCATTATCCTCTCAGGAAGCTTCCACACATAATTGCACACGGATGTATTTTTAAAAAAAAGGATTACAATCATTTCTGGAATTCCCTGAACATGAAGGGTGGGGGGTGAGGGGGAGGGAAAGAAAAATATTTACAATCCCTAGTGGGTTGCATTGTGACCATGGGGCTGAACACTAAAAGAGCATTTGTTATTACATTGAACATTTTTGCAGCCTCAGAATGCTCCACAACATGAATAGCCTCTGGGGAGGATTGCAAATATCACTTGACTGCTTGTCCAATGACCGAGATGGCTAGTTGTGCAGATCCACAAGATGGTGGATATCTTTGGCAGTGAAAGCGTTTTTTTTTAAAACATGATTTACTTTTTGCGCAGAACATAATTTAGGAGAAATCTTATAAATTCTTAACACTTGGTAAAAGGACAGGGAAGCACGAAACAAACAGTTCTGCTCCGTCATAATCTCAAATTCTATAAACAGTTTGCACACTGGAAATTCTCCAATTATTCGGGCAGCACAGTGGGCGCAGTGGGAGAGATGCTGCCTCACAGCACTTACAGCACCAGAGACCCGGGTTCGATCCAGACTACGGGTGCCGTCTGCACGGTGTTTGTACGTTCCCCTTGTGACCACGTGGGTTTTCTCCGAGATCTTTTGTTTCCTCCCACACTCCAAAGACGTACAGGTTTGGCAGTTAATTGGCTTGGGTTTGTATACTTGGTATAAGTGTAAATTGTCTCTAGTGTGTTAATGTGCGGGGATCGTTGGTCGGCACGGATTTGGTGGGCCGAAGGGCCTGTATCTCTAAACTAAACTAAACTACAACTGATGGTCTGAAATAAATTACAATGACACCAAGCAGCTGATGATCCAAAGTCCATTTGATGGTTGAGTGAATAATTGCAGAGTGAAAACACTGGAGACTTCAGAGCAAAGGGTGCAATAGATTCCTGGTCCATAACACATGTTCTTGCCTTGCTCTGTCCAGCAGCTAATGATGCATCAGAATAGATGATCAGTGTTTGGTGGGGACGCTGTGAGTCGGCTGCCCTGCCAGCAGCTTGTTCGTCATTTCTTCTTTTTTGTTTTTTTGTGTGTCGAAATGTGTGCTTTAATGTCTCCGGGTGTGTCTTGTGTGGGGTGTGGTGGGGGGTAAGGTGGGGGGGGGGGAAAACCACTTTCGGTCACCTCCTCCACGGAGAGGTGACTTTTACCATGTGGCCTAACACCATGGACTGGTGCGGCCTTTCCCAGAGTTGGGCCAGGAGTTCCAGCAGCGGGTGCAGCGTGGACTTCTCATCGCGGAGCGGGAGAGCCCTTGCCGGGGTCGCCAGAAGGGAGTGCTCCGATCGCTGGCCCGAGGCTTATAACATCCTGAAGCCGCGGTCTGCGGAGCTTCTAGCCACGGGCAAGGCGTGGACTTAACACCCGCAGCGGGATCCCTCGCCGGGCATCCCCGGAGAAGAGCTCCGACCGCCGGCCTGCGGCTTACAACATCCTGAAGCCGCGGTCTCCGGTAGGGAAGCACCGATTCAGGACTTACTGTCCTGAGGGGAGGGCCTGTACATCCAGTCGCCCGCAGCGGTTGTGGATGTTTATGGCCCGGACCACGGGGGAAACAATGGAAACACTGACTGTACCACAGTGAAGGATGCTGTGGTCAATGTTTGTGTTAAATTTTTATTGTGTATTGTGTGTTCTTTTTTCATTGTACCGCTGCTGGCAAATTCATTTCACTGCACTTTATTGTGTATGTGATGAATAAAAACAGATTGATTGATACAGAATGGCTGACTGAAAGAAAAAAGCTTGTTACCCCTTATCGGAATATCATCCACTTTCCCTGTTGTGCTTTTAGTGGTTAATTAGAGACCAGGCTTGTCTCGGTACTAATACATTCCAAAGTTAAATTGTCTACAAACATTCGCAGCCCGATTTGTGCCGACCGTATAATCCCACTTGACGAACTTAACCGTGGGTGGGCGGCGCGACTCACGTGGCAGCGGCCTCTGCAGTCCGTCTGTCTTTTAAAAATATTTTGTCTCGTTTAAATGTAGTTATAATGGGGGGTTTTTAAACTGAGTATGTGTGTGGGTATGTGTGTGAGGGGCAGTGGGTGGGGGGGGGGAAACTTTTTAAATTTTCCCTGCACGGGGAACCCGACCGTTTCTCTGTTGGCTCTCCGTTGTCGTTGGGGCCTAGCACCGTGGGCGGCCTCCAACCGGAACGACCTGGGGCTCCAGTCGTGGAGCCTGTGGACTTACCCACCATCGCGGAGCTGGCCGAGTTCGGAGCGGGAGGAGCGGTGGTGGCGCGCTGCTGAGGCCCGACCCTGGAGGTTCGGAGGCTCCAACCGCAGGTCTGGTGCACAGTGACACGGGAGACCGCGGGTCCCTGGTGGGAGACCGCTTTTCGGGGCTTCCGCAACGGCGACTTTCCCGCGCGAGTTGCGGGGTTGAAGAGTATCTGGAGCAGGGCCTTACATCGCCCGGCGCGGCTTTAACGACCGTGGGACAATTACCATCGCCCGTCGGGGGCTCCAACACCAAGACCCGGAGCGCGGCCTTGCATCGCCCGGCGTGGCTTTAATGGCCGCGGGACACTTACCATCGCCCGCCGGGGGCTTTGACTCTGACATCGGGAGGAGAACGAGGAGTGCAGGGGAGAGATAGGACTTTGCCTTCCATCACAGTGAGGAGGAGATGTTTGTGTAAATTGTGTTGTGTCTTGGTTCTTTTTACTTGTGTGTATGACTGCAGAAACAACATTTTGTTTGAACCTCAAGAGGTTCAAATGATAACAAATAAATTGTATTGTATTGTATTAACATCTTTGGAGAGTGTGTCGGCAGGGAAGAGGAGAGGAGGCTAGCAGGTTAAGGAGAATGAACATTGTGAAGTCTTAAGGTCGTAAAATTTCAAGTATTTCAAGGTCGTAAAATTTCAGGTAATCAAGGATTATCCTGGCAAAATCTAGTTATATATTTTCAGAACTTCTTAAAATTAAATAGCAAAGGATTAAAAAGGTCAACCACAACATGCTATGCATCTAAAGTACAAGCTTACCAAAAAAAGCTAATATATTCAACCGCTAGTATACCATTAGCAATCTACTCTTGCCAAATGAAAAAGCAAAGCAATAAAATATAGATTAGGCAACCATTTGAATCGTATAACCTTGAATTTGCTGTCTAATGTTGCTACTATTGTAGCTAGTGTAATTAGAAGATAGTGTAACTTTGCATTTTAGAAACTAAATATTCTGATCGCTTGAAAAGCTAGCCAAGACCAATTCAACTTCCAAGTTAATGCACATGATTGAACTTCAATTAGTGACAACATTTTGAATTTTGTTCCAATTAAAATGTAGTTTGAATTTGAATTTAAATGCAGTTACATCTGCCCATTAATGAAAACAAGTAACCTTCCGATTTCCCCCTTTAATACAAGGAAAAGAGTGCAGCCTAGTCAACTGGTTATCACCCCATGGAAACAAATAATGTGGGAAGGAATTGCCTATCTGCAGGAGAAACCACTTATTGGGACTCAAGTTTTTTTTCTGCCATAGAAGGCTAATCATTGCAGAAGGTTATCTGCCAACATCAGTATCCGTTTAGATAGACATAAAAAGCTGGAGTAACTCAGCGGGACAGGCAGCATCATTGGAGGGAAAGAATGGATGACGTTTCGTGTCGAGGCCCTTCTTCAGACTGGTTAGGGATAAGGGAAATGAGAGATATAGACTGTGATGTTGAGAGATAAAGAACGGTGAATGAATGATATTCAATAAAGGAAACAGGCCTTTGTTAGCTGTTTGTCGGGTGAAAATGAAGCCGTCAAACAAAGCAGTCTACCCTTGTTATCACAGACCTCTTTACAATGGATTTTGGTTACAGCAGATGTAACATCCCCACAGTAAACACACACCACTGACTCGGAGATCTCAGGCTGCTGGTTACACTGTGGGAGGGCATTGAAATAGACAAGCAATGATATTCTATTACACAAACACACACTTTTAGCTGTGAAAAGGAACTTTATATTTGAAAACAACTTATCGCGTCACGGAGTGGTTGGAGCAAATCCCTTACTCAGTTATAGCGGACAACCAGCAATAATGGACACCATTCCAACCCCCGCCCCCCCAACTACTTGTCCTTTAGATGTGTTTAGAGATACAGCATGGAAACAGGCACTTCGGCCCACTGAGTCCACGCCGCCCCCATTGGTCACCCATTCACACTAGTTATCCCACGGCCCATTAGCTGCAATTTACAGAGGCCAATTAACCCACAAAGCCTCCCGTCTTTGGAATGCGAAAGAAAATTGCAGAACTCAAAGGAAATCCACGCAGTCGCAGGGAGAGTTATGCCCCTGTACCACTTAGGAAACCGGAACAGAAACCTCTGGAGACTTTGTGCCCCACCCAAGGTTTCTGTGCAGTTCCCGGAGGTTCTTGTCAGTCTCCCTATCTGCTTCCACTACCTGCAATCTCCGGCAACCACCTGCAACCTCTGGGAACCACCCGGAAACCTTGGGTGGGGCGCAAAGTCTGCAGAGGTTTCCATTCAGGTTTCCTAAGTGAGACAGGGGCATAACAAACTCCACACAGACAGCTGCTGAGGTCAGGATTGAACCCGGATCTCAGATACTGAGAGGCAGCGGGTCTACCGCTGCTCCACCCCCAGCTGCTTGTCCATCAGCTCGAGCAATATTTATGCTCTACACAAGTTGCCTTTCAACTTGTATCGTCTTCTCTGGTTGGCACATGGCGCAGTTAGCACAGCTGCTGCCTCATAGCGCCAGAGACCCGGGTTTGATCCCGATCTTGGGAGTTTCCACGTTCTGCCTGTGACCATGTGGGTTACCTATTGAGCTTTTGAAGTTCTTGAAGAAATGATACCTAATTTTTGATCTACAAAATAATTGCCTCAGAAATTTTATTTTTTCCATCCTGGTCTTTCTCTGATAAATGGTGAGCAATGGATTGCGTAATGCAATGGAATATCTATATTACTAAATCTCTGTTCTTGACCGCTTTTGGCCTTCTGTGCTGCGATTTCCGAGAGAACGCCGCCACCTACGGCCGTCATTTTTGGCCACCTCGCTCAGAGCCCCCCTCAGCCGCATGTGTGCCGAGGATTTTTCCCGTTGATGAAAAATGACAGAGATATTAATGTTTTTACAAAATTCCCCATTCTCTCTGCTGCCCCTGCTGGAGGGAGGGGAAGGGACTATAAAACCAGGAAGTGGTGTGCCTCAATCAGTCTCTGCAAGTGGTGTGCCTCAATCAGTCTCTGCAAGTGGTGTGCCTCAATCAGAGCTCTGAATAACACTGAACAAATGTCTCCACAGCTGTGAGTACCCATAATGTGGTTTGAAAATGAAAATATGGTTAGTTTGAGGAAAAAAGCACTGCCTGCAAATAGTTGTTTGGGTTGAAGTAAAAAGGCACCCTCTCTCTCTCTCTCTCTCCCCCCTCCTCTCTGTCCCCACCTCTCTCTCTCCCTATCCCTCTCTCTTTCTCTCTCTCCCCGTCTCTCTCCCTGTCTCTCTCCCTTTCCCACTCTCCCCTCCTCTCCCCTTCACCCCCCCCTCCTCTCTCCCCCCTCTCCTCCCTCCCCTCTTTTTCCCCCTCTCCTCCCCTGCATCCCCTCCCCTAAACCCACTCCCCTCCACACACCCCTACCCCCTTCCCTCCACCCTCCCTCCCTCCCCCTCCCTGCTCCCCACCTCTTCCCCTCCCCTCACCTCCCTCTCAGCACACCCTCTCTCCCCCTCCCTCCTCCCCCCCTCCCTCCCCTCCACACCCTACCCTCTTCCTCCACCCTCCCCCTCCCCGCTCCCCACCTCTCTCACCCTCTCTCTCTCCTCCCCCACCTTTCCCCCCTCATCCACCCTCCCTCTTCTCCTCCTCTCCACCCCCCATCCCTCTTGCCCCTCTCTCTGTCTCTGCCCCTTCTCTCTCTGCCCCTTCTCTCTCTGCCCTCACTCTCTACCCCCGCCCCCCCGCATGTGACTGCAAGTTGGGGGCTATGCATCAGTAGATAGGGTGGTTATGGGGTAAAAGGAGCAAATTAATAATATTAATATAATATCAAGGGGGGTAATTAGCGTGAGTGCCGGGGGGGGGGGGGGGGTGGAGATAGTATGTGTGACGCTGCATGCCGCCTCCCCCCCCACAACCGCACGTTGGGGGGGAACAGACCCAACGGGTCTGCACTTGGTCTAGTAGATTCTAAATCTACACGTTTTTACCAATTTTAAATCCCCAAACCAGAATACAAATTAAGCAGAGATCAGGATAGGAAGCAATTTAGCAGATAAGTCCAAAATTATTGTTCACCAATTTGGGAAATGTGAAATCTATCCTTCTGCATTTATATACAAGTATGGAAATGTTTGTAAACGCTTACTGAACTGGACTTCAGTTCACTCCCTTCAAATTTACTGGAATACTTAAATTTGGATATGAAGTGACTCATGCCAAAAGAAAAGTTTCCCACTCGTGTACATTTTAAGCAACCGTTACTCTTGCATCGGTGGTGTAGCAGAAGAGCTACTGCCTTACAGCGCCAGAGACCCGGGTTCAATCCCGGCCACGGGTGCTTGACTGTGCAGTGTTTGTATGTATGTTCTCCCCGTGACCTGTGTGGGTTTTCTCAGGAATTTATGGTTTTCTCCCACACTGCAAAGATGTGCGGGTTTGTTGGTTAATTGGCCTGGTACAAATGTAAAACGATGGTGCAAGTGTGCGGGGATCGCTGGTTAGTGCAGACTTGGTGGTCCGAAGGGCCTGTTTCTATGCTGCATCTCTAAACTAAACTTCTATAATATTCTTAAGTCTGTTTAGATAAAGTCATGATCACTTTGTAGCTTGGGGGTCTTTATTGGTTAGACAACGATCAAACTAATGTACTGCACAATCATTAAAATTTTCTGGGAAAAAAAAAATGTTTAACTTACCAAAGCACAAAGCAGATCCACAGCCTCCAGGATTAGTTCCTGGTGACCAATACGTGTAACTCCTAATTCTTCAAGATCCTGATGGGTAATCTGGAGAAGTTGCTCACCATTTATTTTCTCGCGTTCAAAGCTGTGAATGTAGCACTGCAAGTAATCATCCAAGCCTACACAAGAAGACAAACAACATGAGACATTTAATTTAATTTTTGTTTCATCATTTGTGCAAAAATTCCTTACCTTCAAGGAAAACATTAATAATGTTGATTAACTAACAACATTCTTTGCCACAGAAGGCTGTGGAGGCAGGTTAATTGATATTTTTAAGGCAGAGATAGATAGATTCTTGATTAGTGCTGGTGCCAGGGGTTATGGGGAGAAGGCAGGAGAATGGGGTCGAGGGGGAGAGATAGATCAGCCATGATTGAATGGCGGAGTAGACTTGATGGGCCGAGTGGACTAATTCTACTCGTATCACTTATGACCTTATGAACTAACACAATAACCACTCTATTCCAAAGAATAGTTGGAGGGCCCCAGCATGAACAAGCATTTACTGACAAATATAAAAAAATGTAACATCGTAAAATCTGCAAAATCTTCAGAGGCGAGGTCATCTAATCAAGCTGAAAATCAGCAGTGGTTGCTCGAAATGGTTGACCTAAAGCATAATTAGAGGTAGATTTTAATATGGATGGAGAGGTAGAGAGGCAGTGATATAAAGAATTTTAGATTTTGCTAGCCAGTCAGGTGAAGGCAAAACCCATTACTCGAGCACTGGAGACTAGACCACAAGCAGGAACAAGGCGGAGGCCATTTAGCCTCAAGTATCGGTTTCTGTTATCCTTCTCATACAAGTCTGGCCTGCTGGCAGGTTGTCAAGAAAGTTTTATTGCCATGTGTCCAAGATAGGACAATGAAATTCTTGCTTACTGCAACACAATAGAATATGTAAACATAATACAGAATGGCAGATAAAAGTTCAATGTGTCTATAGACTATAGACCATATACACAATAAATAAACAGATAAAGTGCAATAGTAATAATAGACTGTTACGGTTCAGAGCTTGTTTGATGTCATGTCTGATGGCTGTGGGGAAGAAGCCGTTCCGGAACCTGGATGTTCCAGATTTCAAGCTCCTGTATCTTCTTCCCGATGGCAATGGAGAGATGAGTGTGTGACCAGGATGGTGTGGGTCTTTGATGATGTTGGCAGCCTCTGAGGCAGCGACTGCAATAGATCCCTTCGATGGTGGGGAGGTCAGAGCCGATGATGGAATGGGCAGTGGTCACAACTTTCTGCATTCTTTTCCGCTCCTGAACGTTCAAGTTGCCGAACCAAGCCACGATGCAACCGGTCAGTATGCTCTCTACTGTACACCAGTAGAAGTTCGAGAGAGCCCTCCTTGACATACTGACTCTCTGTAATCGTCTCAGGAAGTAGAGGCGCTGATGTGCCTTCTTTATAATTGCATCAGTGTTCTGGGACCAGGAAAGATCTTTGGAAATATGCACGCCCAGGAATTTGAAGTTTTTTACCCTTTCCACCATCGTTCCGTTGATATAGACGGGATTGTGGGTATCTATCCCACCCCTTCCAAAGTCCACAGTTTACTTTAGAGATACAGCGTGGAAACAGACCCTTTGACCCAACGAGTCCGCACCGACCAACGGTCCCCGCACAGTAACACTATTTTACAATTTTACCAAGACAATTATTCAATTCCTCTCCAACATTTTTCAGTATTACTTGGATGTTCATAGATTCTTCTACTGAAAAGGTAAATTCAAAATATCCATCTAATCTGCCAGGCTGTTTTCTCGTTCCCCATAATTATTTACACACGCTAATTCTTTTAAGGGCTCCATGTTTTTTTACCTACTTCTTTGTCTATTTTTATAGACATTACTGGTTTGTCCTCAGCTTATTTTCCATCGCATTTTTTGGGCTCCTAGGCTCTATTCTGGAGTTTTTTCCTTTCACCTCCTAATGAATTCTCTTTCAAATTAAGGCCTCACCTGTAATCCATTTGTTGGCCATAGTGGTTCATTGCTCCCAAGAATCTCCATCTGTCCTGCTAATACATTGTCCATTCCACTTTGGTCTATTGTAGGTACAGCAGGCAGTGAAGAAAGTGAATGGCATGTTGGCCTTTATAACAAGAGGAATCGAATATAGGAGCAAAGAGTCTGCAAAGCTTCTGCAGTTGTACAGAGCCCAAGTGAGACCACACCTGGAGTATTGTGTGCAGTTTTGGGCCCTTAATTTGAGGAAAGACATTCTTGCTATTGAGGGAATGCAGCGTAGGTTTACAAGGTTAATTCCCGGGATGGTGGGACTGTCATATGCTGAGAGAGTGGAGCAGCTGGGCTTGTACACTCTGGAGTTTAGAAGGATGAGAGGAGATCTCATTGAAATAAAAGATTGTTAAGGGTTTGGACACGCTAGAGGCAGGAAACATGTTCCCGATGTTGGGGGAGTCCAGAACCAGGGGCCACAGTTTAAGAATAAGGAGTAAGCCATTTAGAACGGAGATGAGGAAACACTTTTTCTCACAGAGAGTTGTGAGTCTGTGAAATTCTCTGCCTCAGAGGGTGGTGGAGGCCGGTTCTCTGAATGCTTTCAAGAGAGAGCTAGATAGGGCTCTTAAAAATAGCGGAATCATGGGATATGGGGAGAAGGCAGGAACGGGGTACTGATTGGGGATGATCAGCCATGATCACATTGAATGGCGGTGCTGGCTCGAAGGGCCGGATGGCCTACTCCTGCACCTATTGTCTATTCATTCCACTAAACTAAAGGTCGTAGTTCTGAGTTAAGTTTCTCTCTTAAATGGAATACAGAATTCTACTAGTGCTATGATCGCTATTTTATCAGAGATTCTTTAGTTTAGTTTAGAGATACAGTCTGTGCCAACCAGCGATCCCCGCACATTAACACTATCCTGCACACACTAGGGACAATTTTTACATTTATACCAAGCCAATTAACCTACAAACCTGTACATTTCTGGTGTGTGAGAGAACTGAAGATATCGGAGAAAACCAACGCGGTCACAGGGAAAACGCACAGATTCCGTGCAGACAGCACCTGTAGTCGGAATCGAACCAGGGTCTATGGCACTGTAAGGCAGCAACTCTACCACTGCGGCACTGTGCTGGTGGGACAGGCCCCTTACTCCCATTGCAATCAGGTATCGCCATTACCATTATTAGATCACACCCATTACCTCCTTATGCTGAAGAAAGAGCTGCAGATGCGGGAAAAATCAAAGGTAGACACAAAAAAAAATGCTGGAGAAACTCAGCGGGTGAGGCAGCATCTATGGAGAGAAGGAATAGGCGAAGTTTCGGGTTGAGACCCTTCTTCAGACTGATGTCGGGAAGGGGGGAGGGGGCAGGAAAAAACCGCCCCCCCCCCCAACATCAGTCTGAAGAACGGTCTTGACCCGAAAGGTCGCCTATTCCTTCCCTCCATAGATGCTGCCTCACCCGCTGAATTTCTCCAGCATTTTGTCTACCTTCTACCTTATGCTTATCCTCTGTGTATTTATCTGCGAAGCGTTTAGGCTTGCCTTTTTTGTCATTTTATGATCATTTTACCATCAATTTGTAATGACCCCATCTGCCCCCTCTCTTGCCTCTAATTTACCCACTTTCTGCTTTTGCATTGTATTTCAGTTCTTCCATCTCTGTTCTTGCCTCTCTCCCTGCATTGGTCGGAAGATGCAAACCTTTGTTTGATGCACATGCAGCTAGAATTTGAGGACTTGCACATGATGGGTATCCTATATTTTAGAGGAATTTCTGCTCATCCAGTACTTCACACGGAAAATGTAGGACAATTAAAAATACTGAAGGATATTAAACAGGTGTCCGCTAGATGGACATGAGAAGCTTCAGTGTTTAAGTGGAATCATGCATTTTCTCACAAGATGTTACGTGTAAACTTGAAGGGAGGGATGAAGGGATGAAGACAAAATCTAGCCAACAATGCACAAAGAAATCACTAAAGGAAACATTGATAGAGGGCGGTGAAGATCGATAGTCACAATCACATGGTTTTAGATGTGCACCTGAAACACCACAAGGTAGAGGCTACAGGACAAGTCCTGGAAATTGGATTAATATAGATAGGCTTGCAAGGAAACAGTGGGCCTGAGGGAATGCAGCGTAGGTTCACCTGGTTAATTCCTGGGATGGCAGGACTGTCATATGTTGATAGAATGGGGTGACTGGGCTTATATACTCCGGAGTTTAGAAGGATGAGAGGGTATCTTATTGAAAGATAAGATTATTAAGGGATTGGACACGCTAGAGGCAGGAAACATGTTGGGGGAGTCCAGGACTAGGGGCCACAGTTTAAGAATAAGGGGTGGGCCATTTAGAAAGGAGATGAGGGAAAGCTTTTTCACACAGAGAGTTGTGAGACTGTGGAATTTTCTGCCTCAGAAGGCAGTGGAGGCCAATTCTCCGGATGCTTTCAAGAAAGAGTTAGATAGAGCTCTTAAAGATAGCGGAGTTAAGGGACATGGGGAGAAGCGTTTAAGAAAGAACTGCAGATGCTGGAAAATCGAAGGTACACAAAAATGCTGGAGAAACTCAGCGGGTGCAGCAGCATCTATGGAGCGAAGGAAATAGGCAACGTTTCAGGCCGAAACCCTTCCAGGAATGGGGTACTGATTTTGGATGATCAGTCATGATCACAGTGAATGGCGGTTCTCGCTCGAAGGGCCGAACGGGCCTACTCCTGCACCTATTGTCTAAAGGTTTGTTTCTATGGTGTGAGACTCCAAATTAGCCAATTTCCTAACCGCAACAATACAAATATATTGGTCTCGGTGGTGTGGCAAGAAGGAACTTTCTGAACCAGGATTAGTTTTATGTGATTCCGATGACTCCTGCAACTAATTCAGAAACCATATTTTCATAATTGGGCCAAGTACAGATCGTAAATGCTTCAATTAAAAAAAACATATGGTTTACAATGTCTGCAACAGTAAAACTGCAATCAGGGCAGCCTCTTATGAAGCAATATGAATACAAAGTCTCATCCATGGAGACCAACCAGCAATTGTATGTGTACTCCCGTGGACTAACTTTCGCACAAATGTGCATTCTCTTTGAATTTGTCCAAATAAGCACAAAACAAAATTTAATCAAGTCCTTAATAACAACCAGGTCCAAATTGAATTTTTAGTTTACGCCGCACTTAATGGTCTCACCCAAGCTGTGGAAACGTGGAACAGTAAGTGCAGGTTTACAAAAAATAAATTGTTGGATTAACTCAATGAGTCAGGCAGCATATCTGGAGAACACGCGTCTAGACTCAAAACGTCTCCTATCCATGCTCTCCATCGATGCTGCCTGGCCCACTAAGTTACTCCAGCAATAGGTCTATTTTCCACCCAACCTGTGATAGGAATAGAGAGGAACTAGCCTCTGGATTTGTAAATTGGACAGATGGAGCTATACAAGCTGTTACTCCCATCTGCTATCTAGTTATCTTTGCTAGATAACTATTCAGGTGCTTCTGCATCAAGAAAGGTACACGGCTTGGGCACCAAGTCTCACTAACAGTTAACTGAACATGCAGTTAATTCCAGATCCATCCAAAATGCAATCTATAATGGGTTGTTTAAGAAAGAACTGCAGATGCTGGAAAAATCAAAGGTAGACAAAAATGCTGGAGAAACTCAGCGGGTGAGGCAGCATCTATGGAGAGAAGAAATAGACGATATTTCGGGTCGAGACCCTTCTCCAGACTGATGGAAGGGTCTGAAGATTCTTCAATCTGAAGGAGGGTCTCAACCTGAAACGTCGCATATTCCTTCTCTCCATATAATGGAGTGGATGACCTAATCAATGAGAGAGTTATCAAGTAAAATGAAGATACTGGATGCAGGAGTAATGGCAGTAGTCAGGA
This sequence comes from Amblyraja radiata, assembly GCF_010909765.2. Classification (NCBI taxonomy): domain Eukaryota; kingdom Metazoa; phylum Chordata; class Chondrichthyes; order Rajiformes; family Rajidae; genus Amblyraja; species Amblyraja radiata. The sequence goes on along the minus strand of NC_045963.1, from coordinate 2,125,658 downwards.
CAAATCCATCAGATTGTTGAGAAATATATTATTCAACAAGAACCTTGCATTCTTTAGTTTAGACATACAGCGCGGAAACAAACCTTTCGGTCCACCAAGTCTGCTGCGGCCAGCGATCTCCACACATTAACACTATCCTACAATAGGGACAATTTACATTCTATACCAATGCCGATGAACCTCCAAACCTGTACGTCTTTGGAGTGTAGGAGGAATCTGAAGATCTCTTGAACATCGACATGGATCACGGGGAGAATGTACAAACTTCATACAGTTTGATCCATAGTCAGGATCAAACCCACGTCTCTAAATAGCACCAGAGTGAAACATCTGCACAGAGCAATAATAATGCAGTGCTCAACCAATCATTTAACTAATTATTGCTTTGTTTTACGCAGCTTTTTCAGCTTAAAGTGCCGTCTAAAAACAAGCACTTCTGTTCCCACTCTGCCCAATTTTAATTCCCCAACTTCTAACATAGAGAAAACATTAAATATTAAAGGCAACATTAAATATTGTAATTGATTTGTGTGTCATTGAATGAAATTGTGATAATTTTCTGTGCTAATGAAAACATACAATTATATAGATTCGAAGCACAAAATGGTGATTAAGAATCAGAGTTGCAGGAATTCAGCGTTATCCTCGTGCATCTTTTGGGATTTCCATAGATTGGAGGAAAAACCAATGAACTCCACAGAAATCTTTGGAAACAAAAACTGTATTCAATCACTAGAATGTGCATCTTCAGTCCAAGTTCTTCAAGATTATTTTAAGAAAAAAGAGAGAGAGAGAGAGAGAGAGAGACACACACACACACACACACACACACACACACACACACACACACACACACAGACACAAAAGGGTTCTTGGGGAAAAAGAGTTACATTAAATTTAATTGCTTCTGGTTGGGTAAATATGGTAGGGTGAAGACTATTGCATGCTTAAATTGTGCGGGGGTAATCCATTAGAAGAAACTGGGTGACGTTTCGGACACACACACACGCTTCCTTCACTAGCCAATGTGAATTTTGTAGACAGCGCTCCCCCCACTTGCCCGGTCTAAAATATTCACACGGTGCAAAGCCAAGGTGATACAGATACACACCGCGCTGTAAAAAGCCAGCTAAAGCACAGTGTACGGTAAGTCCTTTAAAAGAGGGGGGGGGGGTGAGAAGGAGTGGAGACAACCTTTAAGAAGCCAGAGATACACGGCTGTGAAGCTCGGCGGACATTAACATTATCGGTCGGTTATCCTTGGTTCTGAAAACAACTGCATACCTCTTTTTTCCCCCCAATGAGTCAATAAAATTCACCAGTCAGCACCGGCTACAACCTACGAGAACCTCCGAGAACCTTCGACCTCCTGGCGACTCACCTACCGCTCGAGAATTCTCGCTACTCTCCATGGCGGCTTCATTCTAGTCGCCGCTAATTTTCAACATGCTGAAAAATTTGCAGCGACCATAATGAGGCTGCGACTAGTTCCCAGAATGCGAGAACTCCTCACGACCATGAAGGCGACTCCCCGGCAACCACCCGCAAACATGTGGCAACTGCATAGTCTCCTGCAGTCGCCTAAATAGTCACCTAAGTGGGACAGGCCCGTAACTTAGTTTCCAGAATCTAAATGCAAGTTTCTACAGATCTTATGGCAGGGGTCGGCAACCTTGTTGTGCATAGGGGCCAGGACTCATGTCTGTGAGTGGATGGCGGGCCACATCTATCACGTGTACACATGGATCCCGCCCTTGAACGCGGGCATCAAATCACATGATCACAGAAGGTGCGCGGCCGTGCCGGAGGCTTTGCGCAGAATGCGGTACAGCCGGCGCTCGGCGGGCCGGATGATTACGGGGGAAAAAATCCGCCTGCGGGCCGGATGATTTCGGTTTGTGGGCCGCATTCGGCCCAGGGGCCGTACGTTGCTGACACCCTGTCTTATGGGTTTGAAAAGATGAAAGCAACACAATAGCCTGAAAATGCAACTGGCAAACTGAAAACCATATGGGTGCAACATTTCCTTGTTCAATGTTGACAAGCAGTGCCAAAGCCAAACCTGTGAAATGCATGTATTCATAACCATCAGCAGGATTTTGGTACACTGTTCACCCCCCTATGTTTACTCCATTGCACAATAGAATCACGGCAGATCTGACAGTCCTTCATTATGCCCTTTCGCACAATCCTTGGTTAACCGTTCAATTAGAAATCACTTTACTTTAAGTATTCACAAAGGTCGACTCCGTGGCAAGGAGCCACATGACACACAAGCCGGAAAATAAATTATTTCTCATGTCAGTTTTAATGGTTTTATTTTGAAACAATATAATCTGGTTCTGGGCTCTTCCATGAGAGAAATCATTCTCTCAGCATTTACCCTTCCCAAAGTAGTTGACATATTTATTCTCACGAGTTAACACGGTTAACTTTCCTTAATAAAAGACAATGAGGTGAAATCAAGCACCTTTTCAATAATTAGGTGAGTAAATCTCTCAATGTGATTTTACTGGCACCGTGTTCAGTTGCTATAAGACTTTCCTAACTTTATACCCCAATACCCTGAAAGACCAGCATTCCATTTACCTTTGTTATTAACTGTTCTATATCCATACCCAGGGCTTCAGCTGCGGGCGCAGCGTGGACTCTCGCCACGGAGCGGGTGAGTCCTCACTGGAGGGGAGTGCTCCATTCGCTGGCCTGCGGTAGCCTGAAGCCGGGGTCCGCAGAGCTCCAGCTGGCAGCGTCCTGGGATCCCTCGTTGAGGAGAAGAGCTCCGACCGCCGGCCCGTGGCCTACTTCTATCCGCGGGCGCGGCGTGGACCTACCTTCAGGAGCGGGGTCCCTCGCCGGGGACCCCTGGAGGAGAGCTCTGACCGCCGGCCCTGCGGTCTGTGGTGCTTCCGGCTGCAGCGCGGCGGGGACTTTAGATCTTCGACCGCCGGCCTACACCAACCTGAAGCTGCGGTCTCCGGTGGAGAGGCATAGTTTCAGGATTTACCTGGACTTTACCTTGTCTACTCATCTGGACGCCCGCAGTGGCGACTGCGGAGGGTTGAGGTCTCGACCATGGGGGAAAATGGAGGAGGACTGGCCAAATCTTGTGCCTTCCACTACAGTGATGAATGCTGTGGTGGATGTTTATGTTAATTTTGTTATTGTGTTTTTGTGTGTTGTTTTTCATTGTACCGCTGCTGGCAAATTCATTTCACTTGCACTTTATGTGCAAGTGACGAATAAAACTGATTGTGATTGATTGTATCACTTATCTTATGTGCTGCAGATTTCCTCCACTTAAAGACTGACCTTTTATTCGTCTTTCTGTAGTGGTCAACATCCTCCCACGTTTATAGTAAATTTGCCAATGTTTTGCCCACTCACTTAACCATCAATATCTTGTTGTTTGGTTCCTCCCTCATTGACCTTCCAACCTCATTTCAAGTCATCCGCAAATAATGCCAACATATATTTGCTTCTCTCCATGAAACCCTGAACATATACAGCTTCATTCTCAACATAGATTCCAGTAACACCTCACGGTTGCAGGTTGCCAACTTGGAAAACAATGAAGATAGACACAAAGCTGGAGTAACTCAGCGGGACAGGCAACATCACTGGAGAGAGGGAATGGGTGACGTTTGGGGTCGAGACCCTTCTTCAGAATTTTTTTAAAAGGTTCCCCAGCTGCTTCTTTCTGCAAGCCAACCCTCTTTCTGTGCCTCTATATTAGCTCAGGTCAACACAAAAATGTTGATCTCATTTTTTTTTAAAATCCAATTGTTTTTCTCTATCCACTCTTCAACCCTTACGACAAGAAACGTCATACATATCCAACCCAAGAATAAAACTCCAGTTAGTCATTTTTATAGTGGATGTAGTTCACTTCAATAGAAGAATGCAACATCACCAAAGGAAATGTCAAATATTGTATGGACATATTTGGACATAAATGGACATGCTACATATGGGAGTCATGGGAAGCAAGGTAAGGAAATGTTAAAGGTAGACATAAATGCTGGAGAAACTCAGCGGGTGAAGCAGCATCTATGGAGCGAAGGAAATGGGTCTCGACCCAAAACATTGCCTATTTCCTTCGCTCCATAGATGCTGCCTCACCCGCTGAGTTTCTCCAGCATTTTTGTCTACCTTCGATTTTCCAGCATCTGCAGTTCCTTCTTAAACAAAGGAAAAGTTAATACTTTCTAACCCAGGGTAGAAGAAGAATGTAATTTTCAAGTCGAGGCCAGGTTTACATTTAGAGGAGGCACAAACAATTTCAAATTGATGTGGTGATAATGGATTACAAAGCTGTGCAAACACTACTTAAGTGCTGAAGTCCAACTTACCACTTAATTCATGGCTAATTCATTAAAGCTGCTAATTTGTTTAACATATTTTCTTTAGAAGAAATTTGTTCCAAAGTGCATTCCAATTAGAAGCTGAAGAAGAATTAGATGAAGAATCAAGTCGAGACCAGGTTTACATTTGGATGAGTCCCAAACAATTTAAGGTCCATGTTGTGATAATGGATTAGAATGCTGTGTACACACACACACATACAGGTCCACCACTTCATTCACAGCTAATTCATTATAGCTGCAAATTTATATATCTCCTTTAGATGTACTTGAATATAAATATGTGGAACAAAAAAGTTCCAAAGTGCATTCCATTTAGCAGCTGCAAGTCTGCCACAATTTGGGATATCTATACAATTAGAACCCACTCAATCATCAAAGCAATAAGCTTGGATCTCTCAGTGTAGTTTATTTAGTTCAGTTTAGTTTATTATCACGTGCGGAGGTACAGTGAAAAGCTTCTGTTGCATGCTAACCAGTCAGCAGAAAGACAAGACATGATTACAATCAGGCCATTTACAGTGTATAGATACATGATAAGGGCCAGATTTGAGAGGGGTTTAAGAAAATCATAGTTATAGTAAGAAATGTTGTGGGAGTAGAGCTTTAAGAGTGTGGCGCGATTGTAATATGTGTTTGTAGATCTGCTTCTGTGGCTAGCACGCAAATAGTTGCCTGGGTTGGGCCCCATCTAATACAAATAATTATCCTTATACTGTAAAGTTCCCCAAAGGCAAATTAATGATGGTCAAAAAATGCCAAATCAGAAAAACGCTAATTAGCTTCAGATGACACCTTAATAAAGAAGTAACAAACAATGCTGGTCATAAGATAAGATCATAAGTAATAGGAGCTGAATTAGGCCATTTGGCCCATCAAGTCTACTCCAACATAAAACATCTATCCCTCCCTCCTAACCCCATTCTCCTGCCTTCTCCCCAGAACCTCTGTACTGATCAAGAATCTATCTATCTCCGCTTTAAAAATATCCACTAACGTGGCCTCCACAGCCTTCTGTGGCAAATAATTTCACAGATTCACAACCCTCTGACTAAAGACATTCATCCCATTCTCCTTCCTAATAGAAAGCCCTTTAATTCTGAGGCTATGACCTCTAGTCCTAGTCTCTCCAACTAGTGGAAACATCCTCTCCACATCCACTCTTTCCAAGCCTTTCACTATTCTGTACGTTTCAATAAGACATCCACTCATTCTTCTAAACTCCAGCGAGTATAGGCCTAGTGCTGTCAAACGCTCATCTTATGTGAACCTACTCATTCCTGGGATCTTTCTTGTAAACCTCCTCTGGACCCTCTCCAGAGCCAGCACATCCTTCTTCAGATATGGTGCCCAAAACAGCTCACAATATTCCAAATGCAGCCTTACCAGCATTACATCCCTGTTTTTGTATTCTAGTCCTCTTGAAATAAATGCTAGCATTGCGTTTGCCTTCTTCTTGCCGATATACAACTTGCAGTTTAACCTTATAGGATTCCAGCACCAGCACTCCCAAGTCCCTTTGCATCTCTGATTTCTGGAAAATAGTCTACGCCTTTATTCCTACTACCAATATGCATGACTCCACACTTTGCTATACATGAATAATATCAACATCAATAACATCGAATAGTGAAAGTCTTGGATAGAGTAGATGTGAAACGGATGTTTCCACTAGAGGGAGAGTCCAGGACCAGTAGCCATAGCCTCAAAATAAAAGGACCCTTTTGCCACAGAAGGCTGTGGAGGCCAAGTCAATTGATATTTTTAAGGTGGAAATTGACCGATTCTTGATTTGCATGGGTATCATGGTTGATGGGGAGGAGAATGAGATTAGGTGGGAGAGATACATCAGCCATGATTGAACGGCAGAGTTTGATATTTGAATAGTTAATGTGATTAAACGTTTCGTCCCGAAACGTTGCCTATTTCCTTCGCTCCATAGATGCTGCTGCACCCGCTGAGTTTCTCCAGCACTTTTGTCTATAACGAACATTGAGACTGGAATGTTGCAAGATGGCTCCGGAACGTGACAACTGTTGTCCCAAAAGATGATTGATCTACTTACAAACATTTCACTCTTGTGTACGACAGTACTCAAGTATAATGTGATTTGATTGGATGGTATGGACAAGCTTTTCACTGGATCTCAGCTCAGTACACATGGGGATAATGAACTAAACTAATGCATCAATGATTCATAAGCATCACTGGAAAGGTAGAAAATATCAATTTTGTAGAAAGTAAAGTTTCAAGAAATACATGTTCTAAGATTGAGATGAGGAGAATGGCCAAGATATCTCAATTCCTCCATCTATGCTGCAGCTGCGCAAAGATGAGATGTTCCATCCCAGGACATCTGAGATGACCTCATTCTTTAGCGAACGGGTTTTCCCCTCTCCCATCATAGGTGAAGCGCTCACACTGGTCTCCTAGTTGTCACCTTCCCCTCAGCTAACAATGATCCATTCTACATTTTCCTTGATCTTCATCCCCTTTGCTCATTCATTTCCACACCTTACTCTTCCCATATCTGTACGTCTCCCGACTCATTCAGAAGAAGGGTGTCAACCCGAAATGCCATCCATTCCTCCTATCCATAAGATGCTGCCTATCCTGCTGAGTTACTCCAGCATTTTGTATATCTTCCAAAGGAGTGGTTAAATCACCAGACAAGCAGCCCAAAATCTGGATCCCTGGTCTGAAGAAAGGTCCCGACCTGAAACGCCACCTATCCATGTTCTCCTGAGATATAGCCTGACTTGCTGAGCTACTCCTGCATACAATGTCTTCCCCTGGACCCACGATAAAGTTGGCCATCATGATCATGACAGTCCATTGAAAATACCCAGCTCCTAATTAATGTTTAAGAAAGAACTGCAGGTGCTGGAAAAATCGAAGGTAGACAAAAATGCTGGAGAAACTCAGCGGGTGAATGCTGGAGAAACTCAGCGTCTCGACCCGAAACGTCACCTATTCCTTCGCTCCATAGATGCTGCCTCACCCGCTGAGTTTCTCCAGCATTTTTGTCCACCTCCCAGCTCCTAATTAGTCACTTATTCCAATGCAATGTTAGGCTGCAAAAATGCCAAAGACCACATGTTGGTTAAAGCCAATTATATCCTTGGATCCCCTTCTTCACATGTTTGTTATTAGAGTACTCCCAAAATAGAAGGCACATACAATGGCAGTAATTAATTTAAATACCAGTAAGCAAACATTACCTTTGTCCCCCATTTCCTATTGCATAGAACTTACACTAAAACATTTTAACATCTGGCTTCAACTGAAATAAGGAGCCACAGCTGTGCTGAACCCCCTGTGTACAGGAAGGAATTGCCGGTTTATACCAAAATGCTGGAGTAACTCAGCAGGTCAGGCAGCATCTCTGGAGAGAAGGAATGGGTGACGTTCCAGGCAGAGACTGTTGAGTGATGAAAATGACCCAAAGACATAACATCATGCAAATGCAATTCTAAAATTTAATTGATCAAAACAAGTTCAAATTGAGGACTGTTATCCCGTTATACATGTATGAAATGCATTTATATTCTGCAAAGGTAAATAATGATTTTGACAACATCTCAAATCATTTCTATCGAAAATTGCAGCTGAGCCAGTGTAATGTTTTCACATCCAAATATGCAAGATATTTCATGTATAATATTTACGAGTCTAAAATGATTGTACTTTATCTATGCTTTTAAGATCTTAGTTCAGTTTATTGTCACGTGTACTGAGGTATAAGTGAAAAGCTTTTGTTGCGTGCTATCCAGACACGGAAAGACAATACATGATTACAATCAAGCCATTCGCGGTGTACTGATACATGATGAGGGAATAATCCCTTAGTTCAAGATAAAGCCGGTGAAGTCCGATCAAGGATGGCCCGAGGGTCACCAAAGAGGTAGATAGTAATTCAGGACTGCTCTCTAGCTGTGGTAGGATGATTCAGTTGCTCGATAACAGCTGGGAAGAAACTGACTCTGAATCTGGAGGTGTGCTTCAAGATTCAGCATTGAAAAAAACTGAAATAAAAGCAGAAAAAGCTGGAAACACTACAGAAGCTTCACAGTGCTAGCATCTCCCGTGCACTATATAAGGTCTGTGTGTTTTCACACTTCACATTTGCCTGATGGGAGAGGGGAGAAGAGGGAGTGTCCAGGGTGCGACTCGTCCTTGATTATGCTGCTGGCCTTGCCGAGGCAGCAAGAGGTATAAATGGAGTCAATAGAAGGGAGGTTGGTTTGTGCGATGGTCTAGGCTGCGTCTACAATTCGCTGCAATTTCTTGGATGGAGTTGTTCCTGCAGCTGCGTGCAGTCTCCTGGCATGCGTGCTCTTCTAACCCCCGTAGACTTTTGGGGACCTGTAGTACACTCCCAACAAGCTGATCATTACTTTTTCTTATTTCTCAGCTTCACCAATATAGCCTCACTGGATGAACCATCAGTAATGTCATCTTGGATTATTCTTGTGACAATGGCTCAGATAAACACAAAATGCTGGAGTAACTCAGCAGGACAGGCAGCATCTCTGGAGAGAAGGAATGGGGTAACGTTTTAGGTCGAGACCCTTCTTCAGACTGAGAGTCAGGGGAGTGGGACAGAGATATGGAATGGCAAGGTGTGAAAACGAAAGATCAAAGGGGTTATGGGTCAAGGAAATAGACCATTTTGTTAGCAAAGGGAAGTTGACAACGAGGCATATTAAGATAAAACATAATCAGGAGGACAGTCAGACTGGTCGGAGAACTAGGATGGGGAGGGATGAAGAGAAAGGGAAAGCAAGGGTTACAAAGCTTATGGTCAATACTCATACCGCTCGGATGCAAGCTGCCCAAGCGAAATATGAGATGTTCTACATTGGGTAAAATTTGCATCATTGGTGAAAACAGGAAGTAAATACAATTGATACATACACAGCAGGAAGATACGAACAAGTACGGGGACCTCATTGAAACGTACAGAACAGTGAAAGGCTTGGAGAGAGTGGATGTGGAATGGATAAGAGCCAAACATTTGCCACATTTGTACCTGGATTGTGGGGTTGAGAGGAGAAAAAGTTGACTGTAGATTCTCCCCTCAAAGCTTCTACCTCTTCAGGTACAAAAGTAATAAGTAAGAAAGAGAAGGAACTGCAATGGGCCAGAACTCGAGATAGTGACAATTTAGTCAAGATCCTGTTTGTTGTCCCTGCCCCTATGTGAATCACCTTAGGATGTTTAACTCTCTCAAAATATATTTATGACTCCATGTTTTACCTCTATATCAGATCAACAGAATATCTCCCAAATTTAAAAAAAAGTCGAACCAATTATGCTCCTCAAAGAAGAAGTCTTCAAGTCTGAGGAAGGGTCTCGACCCGAAACATCACCTATTCAGTTTCTCCAGAGATGCCGTCTGACCCGCTGAGTTACTCCAGCATTTTGTGTCTATCTTTGGTTTAAACCAGCATCTGCAGGTCCTTCCAACACATATGCTCCTCAAACAGTGACAGCCTGAATATTCCCCCTGTGGAAATAATATTCACATAGCAGACTGCATTTTAAGATTTCATTGCCAAAACAAATTTCATCACTCTTCCAAGCACGAAGGTTGTGGGGAAAACACCTGCACTTCATCAAGTCTTTGTAACCCAGTTCATAGACGCGGCACTGCAAAATCTAAAATGCACTTTGAAATATATCTCAAATTTCTTCCAAATATACTTGAAATGGAGACGATAAGAGAAAGAAAAAAAAAATTGCAAGCAAAATATGCTGGGATGAAAATCAGACCTGTGAGGATTGAGGTTGGAGGGGTGGGAAGAATAATATAAATTTCAGAGTTGCACTGGAAAAACATGCTTGAAGGTTTTTAGACCTACAAGAAATTTCCAGCAGTGTCTCATTCTTTTGTTTTCTAAAGTTGTTGCCCTAGTCTCTATAGCAGGGAAGACAACGATTTCAGAATGACACCTCCAATTGCATGCAGATCATAAGTTTGATTTACAGCGAAGATTTTGTTGAATTCAAGTAACAGCACACTAATTCACAGCCCAGTATATTGCCATTTCTCCGTTCTATACCAACAGTTATTCAGTCAAACGGATGCATGTGCCAAAATGAAAACTGCATCAATGCAGGGTGTTCCATTCAAAACAAGGTTGTAAAAATTGCTGGAGTAACATTCATATGATGAGCGTTTGTCAGCACTGGGCCTGTATGCGCTGGAGTTTAGAAGAATGAGTGGGGACCTCATTGAAATGTGCAGAACAGTGAAAGGCTTGGACAGAGTGGATGTGGAGAGGACGTTTCCACTAGTGGGAGAGTCTAGGACTAGAGGTCATAGCCTCAGAATTAAAGGACGTCCTTTTAAGAAGGAGATGAGGAGAAATTTCTTTAGTCAATCTTTTTTTGCCACAGAAGGCTGTGGAGGCCAGGTCAATGGATATATTTAAGGCAGAGATAGATGGATTCTTGATTAGTACAGGTGTCAGATGTTATGAGGAGAAGGCAAGAGAATAGGTGGGAGAGATAGATCAGCCATGATTGAATGGCGGAGTAGACTTGATGGGCCAAATGGCCTAATTCTGCTCAGATCAGTATTATCTAATGTAACTCAGCGGGTCAGACAGCAACTGGAGAAAAGAGATAGGTGGCGTTTAAGGTCGAGACCCTTCTTCAGACAGAGAGTCAGGGGAGAAGGCAAACGAGAGATATAGATGGTGATATAGAGAGATAATAGAACAAATGAATGAAAGATATGCAAAATAGTTACGATGAAAAAGGAAACAGGCCATTGTTAGCTATTCGCTAGGTGAGAACAAGAAGTTGGTGCAACTTGTGTGAGAGAGGGACAGAGAGCGTGGGAATTCAGGGGTTAATTGGTTAGAAAAATCGATATTTATACCCCTGGATTGTAAGCTGCCCAAGCAAAATATGAGATGCTGTTCCTCTAATTTGACTTTCTCATTGCACAAACGTTGCCTGACCTACACTGTTTCCAGCATCTGTTGCAATCCCCAGAGTACTAATTCCTTATTAAAAAAAACGTGGCATTCACCAGATCTTGAAATTTAGGATAAGCAGCACAAAGGAAAATATTTAGGCCATTTCAACTGTTTTAAATCCACAGCTAATTCATTTGAGAAATACTTTATTCCAGTTAATGAGCTTCAACACATGATTCAGAATGACTAGTTAGTTCTTAACCTTTACAAGAACCCAAACAAGGTTCCAGAGCATAAAGAATAAAGCACACTTGTATTGTAAATTTTGGTTCCCAAGGTAGACACAAAAAGCTGGAGTAACTCGGCGGGTCAGACAGCATCTCTGGAGAAAAGGAATAGGTGATGTTTCTGTTCGAGACCCTTCTTCAGCATTTTGTGTATCTTCAGTATAAACCAACATCTGCAGTTGCTTCCCACACGCTTGGTTCCCATGATAATCCTTTCACGCTAACACTTTCAGACTTTGAACTTTGATCTTGTATGTCTCACTGTCATGTGAATTCAGTACTGCTAATTTCAACAAGAATCCATACATCAATAGCTCAAGGTTTACCATTGCTCACTTTTGTTGTCAAAGGGGATAACGTCGTGAGATTTCGAGCACCTTTTGCCCCAGTCGCTAACAGTAAAACTAACGTATGCTCATAACTCAATGCTTCATATGAAACTTACAATTCAACAGTTGGTTACCTTCATTTTGTGATTAATAAAACTATTAGCTACAATCTTACGAGTGCGAAGACAGAAAACATACAAAGTTACAGACAACTTTAGATTATAGTTTTACCAGCGTCTTTTCAAATTGTGAACGTTAACTTCCAAAAGCAACAAAGATTCAAATTCCAGTATCGTTTTGCTTGCTAAAGTAAACCCAATGCGGCTGAAACGGGCTGCAATAAGAGCCACACTCCAGCTCATGTGTCCTCTGCATCCTTCCCAATAGACTTACGAAGATGTGTAAGAAAGAACTCAAGATGCTGGTTTAAATCAAAGGTAAACACAAAATGCTGGAGGAACTCAGCAGGTGAGGCAGCAAGGGCTTTCTGAAGTTAGAGAAGTCAATGTTCATACCACTGGGGTGTAAACTACCCAAATGAAATATGAGGTGCTGCTCCTCCAATTTGCACTGGGCCTCACTCTGACAATGGAGGAGGCCCAGGACAGAAAGGTCAGATTGGGAATGGGAGGGGGAGCTGAAGTGCTGAGCCACCGGGAGATCAGGTAGGTTAACGCAGACTGAACGGAGGTGTTCAGTAAAACGATCGCCGAGCCAGCGCTTGGTCTCGCCGATGTAGAAAAGTTGACACCTGGAACAGCGGATACAGTAGATGAGGTTGGAGGAGGTGCAAGTGAACCTCTGCCTCAACTGGAAAGGCTGTTTGGGTCCTTGGATGGAGTCAAGGGGGGAGGTAAAGGGACAGTTGTTGCAGTTTATGAAGATTTTGCCAGAACTAGAGAGTCTGAGCTTGAGTGAGAGTTGTCTGGGACTATTCCCTGGAGCGCAGGAGAATGAGGGGTGATCTTATAGAGGTGTATAAAATAATGAGAAGAGTTTTAAGGCAGAGATTCTTGATTAGTACATGTGTCAGAGGTTGTGGGGGAAAGCAGGAGAATGGTGTTCGTAGAGAGAGAATAATATGCCATGATTGAATGGCTAAATGTACTTAATGGGCCGAATGGCTTATTTCTACTCCTATCACATGACGTTATGACTAGATCGGTTAGATGCACACAGTCTCTTGCCCAGAGTAGGTGAATCGAGGACATAGGTTTAAGGTGAAGGGAAAAAGATTTCTGGATTTGTACATAGTTTTTCTCATTGACTGACTGTATTTGGTTCTGGTATACTAGAACCAAACTGTTCATTGTTAGTTGTTCATAAATAAGTGAAATAACATTGTTATGAGCTATTAAAGTTACCTGGGGTAAACGGGACGAAAAAGGTTGGGAACCCTTGCTCTAGACTCCCACTCCCCTGAATCTCAGTATAAAGCAGGGTCTCGATCCAAAACGTCACCCATTCCTTCTCTCCAGAGATGCTGCCTGTCCTGCTGAGTTACTCCAGCATTTACTATCTATCTTCGGTGTAAACCAGCATTCCTACACAGTTATTTTTACTTCACAAAATAATAACAGTGCATGATTATTTAGCAATCATGTCTTTAAATATGTACCATTATGATATGAAGTCAACACAATTATATTCTTTACAACCCAAACTTTGATTCATCTAACACGTAATAAAAATAATTGTTTGGCACAAGCAATGATTATGTTTGTTAAATCACTCCCTATGATTGTAAATTTTTTGCAAGCAAGAACAAGGCATAGAAATTGGACAGGAGGCCACACAACCCCTCAATTTTGTTTAGCCATCCAATGAGAACACGGGTGAGCAATGCCACGACCTCGTATCCATGTGACACAAAATATATACATTTATAGACCAATGTCTCTAAAACCACTTAAAACTGCATTGGCTACTCTAAAACTACTTAAATCAAATAGAGCAAGGAATTCTAGAATGTGATTTGAGAAATTGGATTAAGAACCATTTATCTAGGCGGCTTTGAAATATTCAGTGAATGAAATTAAGATTTTTTTTTACATCTCACTTCAATCCATGATTTAAATTTTGTTGGTTAAAAATCACAAGTTTTTCCTCTTTTCAAATGCGGCGACCTAATTGGCGAGTTTAGGAGAGTTTGGAAAAGTGTCATGTTGAGGACCTCCTTCGACTATGTAGAAGACCTCGTTAGACTATATTGAAGACTAACTTCGAGAAAATTGGACACTGAATAGTGGAGAGTGAAGTCGACCTCCTTCGACGATGTTGAAGACTATCTACGACTACCTTCACTACCCTGGATTACCTACGACTAACATGCCATCCTACTACGACTTACTTCGACGAAACCTAGGAGAATTTTTTTTTTCCATGGCAACCATTTTTTACTCGCGGGCATTTCCCAGCATGTTGTAAAAAAACGGCATGACATAGCTGAGGCCTCGAGTACACGGGGACTACTCGAGCATGAAGGAGAGTTACAAAAACCTCCCAGGACCTCGTGTTGACCATGCTGCGAGTACGAGTCGAGGGGAAACTCTTCTAAACTCGCCAATTAGGTCGCCGCAGTGGGACAGCCCCTTTAGATGCAACGTTATTTTGCTGGAATTAATTTAAGATCACAACATTTAAAATGGGAGACAAACTAATGAAGAACAGAATCTGTAATTAATTAGCAAAATAAAACTCAAAATCACCCGTTGATTGCACAATACAAATCTGAGCCACCTGCATATAAACAAAGCACAGTATAAACAGAGAACAGGTAGCATCTATGGAAAGAGAGAGCGTTATTATTTCAGGCCAACGACACTTGACTACTTGATTTTTGCAAGAATTTTCAGTGTATATTTCTGATTTCCAGCAACAGTAGGTTTTTTTTTAAAATTTCACCTCAATTGGATGTACTGATTGCCATCAGGCATTATTGCAGTTAAGCAATTACGTTTAACAGACTGTTGTCTACATTCTGTTCTTTTTTGTCTCCCTACACCATATTTCAAATAATAGACAAAGTTACCTCAAGGTGCTACGGTTACATAAATCAAATCTAGTTTGTTTAACTTTGCAGTTATTCAATATTAATCGTAAAACTGCTTCTGTTCACTGTGCATTAATTACAAACTTATTAGTACTGAAGTATCTAGTACCAGAGCAAATCTAAAAAAAGAGTATAAAAGGCACATTGAGAAACACTGCGGTTTTCAGAAACACACCAAACCACATTTCTAATTTGCAGACATGCAGTCGACAAACAAAAATTTTTTGGGACAGAGTACTATTCGAAGCATGTTTATTTAAACCGTACCAACAACATGGGTTTTAATGCCTGTGGAGACAGTAGACTCATTTATTACGCATTGCTGATAAACAGCAGAGTAAATTCAGTATTATTTCTGATTCTTCATACAGCTTCCCAAGAGTCCAAATAGTGGAAGCTCCATCCCAAAGGTTTTATTAGATGGCCTTACATCCACCAGGAACTAACTGGTATGGACAAGGGCTAAAGTTTCTGTTATGAAGCCATTTATGCTGGCTCAATCCACTGCAGTTAAATGTCCCTAGAACAAATATTCAGTTGGCAAATTAATCTGATGCCTATGTCAACCCTAATGCCTATTCACAGTGCCCTCCATAATGTTTGGGACAAAGACCCATCATTTATTTATTTGCCACTGCACTCCACAATTTTACATTTGTAAAGGAAAAAAAAAATTACATATGGTTAAAGTGCACATTTTCAGATTTTAATAAAGGCCATTTTTATACATTTCAGTTTCACCATGTAGAAACTACAGCAGTGTTTATACATGGTCCCCCCATTTCAGGGCACCATGTTTGGGACACAGCAATGTCATGTAAATGAAAGTAGTCTTGTTTAGTATTTTGTTCATGCAATGACTGCTTGAATAAATTGAATTGTATGGTATTGTATTGTATTGAAGTCTGTGATTCGTGGACATCACCAGTTGCTGGGTGTCTTCTCTGGTGATGCTCTGCCAGGCCTGTATTGCAGCCATCTTTAGCTTATGCTTGTTTTGGGGGCTAGTCCCCTTCAATTTTCTCTTCAACATATAAAAGGCATGCTCAATTGGGTTCAGACTGGGTGATTGACTTGGCCACTCATAAATTGACCATTTTTTAGTTTTGAAAAATTCCTTTATTGCTTTAGCAGTATGTTTGGGATCATTGCCTTGCTGTAGAATGAACCGCCGGCCAATGAGTTTTGAGGCATTTGTTTGAATTTGAGCAGATAGGATGTGTCTACACACTTCAGAATTCATTATGCTACTACCATCAGCAGTTGTATTATCAATGAAGTGAGCCAGTACCTTCAGTAGCCATACATGCCCAGGCCATAACACCCCCACCACCGTGTTTCACAGATGAGGTGGTATGCTTTGGATCTTGGACAGTTCCTTCTCCCCTCCATACTTTGCTCTTGCCATCACTCTGATATAAATTAATCTTCATCTCATCTGTCCACAATACCTTTTTCCAGAACTGTGGTTGCTCCTTTAAGTACTTCTTGGCAAACTAACCTGGCCATTTATTTGTGTGGCTAACCAGTGGTTTGCATCTTGCAGTGTAGCCTCTGTATTTCTGTTCATGAAGTCTTCTGCGGACAGTGGTCATTGACAAATCCACACCCGACTCCTGAAGAATGTTTCTGATCTGTCGGACTGGTGTTTGGGGATTTTTCTTTATTATAGAGAGAATTCTTCTGTCATCAGCTGTGGAGTCCCATTGCAATTAGTATGCTCAGCAGTGCTCTCTTTCTTCTTAATGATATTCCAAACAGTTGGTTTTGGTAAGCCTAAGGTTTGGCTGATGTCTCTAACAGTTTTATTCTTGTTTCTCAGTCTCATAATGGCTTCTTTGATTTTCATTGGCACAACTTTGGTCCTCATGTTGATAAACAGCAATAAAAGTTTCCAAAGGTGATGGAAAGACTGGAGGAAAGACTAGGTGCTGAGAGCTCTCTTATACCTGCATTAAGGAGGCAATTAAACACACCTGAGCAATTACAAACACCTGTGAAGCCATGTGTCCCAAACATCATGGTGCCCTGAAATGGGGGGACTATATATAAACGCAGCTGTAATTTATACATGGTGAAACCAAAATGTGTAAAAATACCCTTTAATAAAATCTGACAATGTGCACTTTAACCACGTGACTTTTTCTATTACAAATCACAAATTGTGTAGTACATAGGCAAATAAATAAATGATGGTCATTGTACCAAACATTATGGAGGGCACGGTATACTAACCCTTTCTATTTGCATGTGATTCATGTCCCTCCAACCCCTAAGCATATGTGTCTATCCCAAATCTTCATAAACACCACTAACGTATCTGCTTCTACCACCACCCCAGGCACTTTGTAGCTTAGCCCACCCATCTCCCAATCAACCACCCTCACCTGTATCCACCCATCACTTTTGTAGGAAGGAACTGCAGATGCTGGTTTAAATCAAAGATGGACACAAAATGCTGGATTAACTCAGCAGGGCAGGCAGCATCTCTGGAGAGGAATGGGTGACTTTTCGGGTCGAGACCCTTCTTCCGATTGTGTCTGTCCACCTATCACTTGCCAGGCTTTGTCCTACCCTCACCTCACTTTCCCAGCTATTCCCCCCCCCCCTCCCCCACCCCACATCCCCCAATTCTTATCAACTATAACTCAGCTGTTATCAGACAACTGAGTCATCCTCTCATTGTCTAGAGTGCGGTCCTGACCACCCATCTCCTTATTGGAAACCTTCAACCTATTTTTAATCCGACTTTAATGTTATACCTTTGCACCAAATGTTGTGCTGTTTATCCTTTATCTGTTCTTTGCAAAGGGCTTGATTGTATTCATGTGTAGTCTTTTCCTTGACTGGAGAGCATGCAAAGAAAAGCTGTACACTGTAGCTCGGTACACATGGCAATCATAAACTAAATTATCAGTCTGAAGAAGGATCCCGACCCGAAACATCGCCGGTCTATTCGTTCCACAGATGCTGCCTAACCCACACTTGCACTCTGCTCCACTGGGTATTGCAGTTGCTCACCATTCTAACATCCTTTCCCACACCGGCCTTTCTGTCATTGGCCTCCTCCATTGCCAGAGTGGGGCTACACAGAAACGGGAAGAACAGCAGCTTGAACTTGAGTAGCTTAATGATATCAACATTGAATTATCCAATTGTAAATAATATTAGCTCTTTCTTTGGGTAAGAGGTAACTGCAGATGCTGGTTTAAACCAAAGACAGAGACAAAAAGCTGGAGTGACTCAGCGGGACAGGCAGCATCTCTGGAGGGAAGAAATGGGTGACGTTTCGGGCTTCAGACTGGTTACCTCTTTCTTTCCCACTCCCAGCCCCCCTCCCTAGTGAGTAGCAAGCTCTCCCACTGTCTTCCACCCACCCCATCACCCTGCTCATTTAGGCTTTCTTTCCCTTCTTTCTCCTCGAAGGGCCAAATGGCCTACTCCTGCACCTATTGGCTCCTTCCACCCATATCCCACCCTTCATCTCTTCATTTCTTTCCTCTCAACTATCTAATTTTCACCTCCAGCCTTTGTCGCTTTTCTCCAACCATTTGACAATTAAACACCCCTCAACTGTGTCCATATAACACTTGCAAGGGTTTGTCCTACTCCCATTTCTTTTTTCTAGCTTTCCCCTCCCCCCCCCACATTCCTCTTCGTCTGAAGAGCCCCAACCCAAAATGTTATCTGTCTATTCCCTCCACAGATTGTCTATTTCCTCCACAGATTCTGCCCGACTGTCAGGGCAGCATAGCAGAGCAGCATCAGAGTTGCTGCCTTACAGCGCCAGAGACCCTGGTTCGATCCCGACTACGGGCGCTGACTGTACGGAGTTTGTACGTTCTCCCCATGACCTGCGTGATTTTTCTTGGAGATCTTCGGTCTCCTCCACACTCCAAAGACGTACAGGTGTGAAGGCCAATTGGTTTGGTATAAATGTAAAGTTGTCCCTAGTGCATGTAGTTTAGGGTTAGTGTGCGGGGATCGCTGGTCGGTGCAGACTCAGTGGGCTGAAGAGCCAGTTTCCACGCTGTATCTCTAAACTAAACCAAAACAGCCGAGTTCCTCCAGCACTTTTCTTTGCCAAGGACATTTCACGGAATTCTTTTTGTTCTCCTAATTTCTTTAAATTGTCTTTGGTACTATATTTCTTGTGCTTCCCTCGATCCCAGCTGCCTATTCATGGCATTTGTTGCATTTACCCGTTTTATTCCTCTCATGATTGTATACACTTTATTTTGCCATCTTAGCCTTTCACTCTTACTATAACATGGTGGCCTGGAAAATTCTACAATAATGAAAGTGACAATTAGGGACAGATGCAGCAATCACAGCACAGAGGCACATGAGAAACAATTAACCACATGAGATAAAACCAGAAATAAATAATACAAAGATACATACAAAATATTTGGAAGGTATTGGCCAGCATTTTTTAAACTATGACCACAATACTAAGCCTACACTTTTATACAAAGATTAAGCAGCCTTTCATTATACTAGAAAAAAATCTATGTTGTGCCTCTAGCATATATAAGCCTCTATAAGCATATGTTGTAAAATTCCGTTAATTATTTTTCAGATTTTATATCGTGAGAGTTCACTTTCTTTCCAAACTGTGGGTGGTGAATTAATTTACACAAAGCTCAATGAGCCTACTGAAGCAGGCCCAAGTCTGAAGAATTGCAGCAAATTGTAGACACAGCCCAGACCATCACACAAACCAACCCTCCCTTCCATCGACTCCATTTATACTTCACGCTGGCTTGGCAAGGCCAGCAGCAAAATCAATGACGAGTCGCACCCTGGCCACTCCCTCTTCTCCCCTCTCTCCCATCAAGCAAAAGGTATAGAAGTGTGAAAACACACACCTCCAGATTCAGGGACAGTTTCTTCCCAGCTGTTATCAGGCAACTGAATCATCCTACCACAACCAGAGAGCAGTGCTGAACTACTATCTACCTAATTGATGACCCTCAGACTATCCTCGATCGGACTTTGCTGGCTTTACTTAGCACAAAACTTTATTCCCTTATCATGTATCTATACACAGTAAATGGATCGATTGTAATCATGTATTGTCTATCTGCTGACTGGATAGTACGCAACAAAAGGTTTTCACTGTACCTCAGTACACGTGATAATAAACTAACCTGACACTGGACCACTTGTTACTGTCAATGGCATCACTGAGATTAGTGTGTAATGAAACATTTCAGCAACTGATATTAAAGCAACAAGGAAGAAGACCAGCTGTAGATATGACCATTTAACTCAGAACCTATTATGATTTAACATCACATGCTACAGGATGGTAATGTGTTTTCAAATGTCAGATTGTATTGTATTGTATTGTACAGATGACGGGGGTGCAATGTGAATTCAAGGGAAAAAAAATTCTCCAGAAATTCTGCCTGTCCTGCTGAGTTACTCCAGCATTTTGTCTATCCTCGGTGTAAACCAGCATCTGCAGTTCCTTCCTACACACTCCTTCCTTCATTTGATTGTATTTCCACTGATGTTACAAGATCTGCTGAGCATTCAGAATTATTTTTTTTTCCTTAGGCTTTTATTACTTTCTGAAAATTCTGACAGGTCATTTCTCATAAAAGATTATTTCCCCCTTTACTCATCCTAAACTTGACTGAAGCTTGTGGCTGATACTTCAGTACAATCGCAGCATCTCTCACAAGTGATCACACTCAAGATTGAGCGCCAAATGGACCAGATATAATTTAATCAAACAAAGCAGAACATAAACAGCAGATGTTGTCAGTCATTTTACCACCCTCCCTCAATGCCTGTGCGTGCACATTTCCCAACAGGAGGTGCCAGATTGCAGTAAATGGTGGATCACACGGACGATTCCCCTTTGGCTCCAGATTGCCAAGATCCCAAGAACAGGAACAGTCCCTTTCCACCCTCAGGCCATCTGACTCACCACAGGGACTGCAACTGTGTGACTCACAATAAAATAAATAGGCAAAATTATAACCGGTCTTCAAAACTTATTGTGTTTAGAACTAATACCTACCAGTGGGCGGGTTTTAATATGTTGACAATACTGGGCGTTTGGTGACTGACCGGGCTGTGACTACATTAGACAGTTACAATTCTTAATAAAATGACACACGCTCGAAAACTCTGAAACCCAAAGACAATTCAGCCAACCAGCAGTTTATTCCATATTTAAGCGAATATGCAATGGTGACAACATGTATGCTTTCAGTAAATTATTTTCATAAAATAGGATAAAGTTGTGTTGATTCCACAAGGGGCCACCCACTAAACGCGACAGGTTGGCAACTTCACCCACAATATAGACTCTGTACTGAATACCCCCAACAGGGAGGGTGATCACCAGTTATCTTTAGTCAGAGGGCGGTGAATCTGTGGGATTCTTTGCTGTGGAGACCAAGTCAGTGGATATTTTTTAAGGCAGAGATAGATTCTTGATTAGTACGGGTGTCAGGGGTTATGGGGAGAAGGCAGGAGAATGGGGTTAGGAGGGAGAGATAGATCAGCCGGTAAACTTTCCTTCGCTCCATAGAAGCTGCTGCACCCGCTGAGTTTCTCAAGCTTTTTTGTGTACCTTCGATTTTCCAGCATCTGCAGTTCCTTCTTAAACAACCGGTAAACTTGATGGGCCGAATGGCCTGATTCTACTCTTATTCCTTATGACCAATAATTCCCATCAAGTACAAACTAATTAAAACGAGCGATCGCTTTAAGACCCTGCTCCATCAAAACAATTGAACCAGAACAAGTTTTGTAATCTGAAGAAAGTGGGAGCAAAGGAACTGAACCGCCTTCGGTTAGAGTCACAAGAAAATAGTAACAACATTGCCCAGCACTCGCTGTGGGACACTAATTGAAAACACAATGAAGCGAATTTAAATTCCAAGGCAAAACACGACACACTCATTTTAAAAGACATGCAAGGTCAGTTTAAAGACTTCTACCAGCGTATACTGAATAATCAGCTGGTGGGAACAACAAAGACACTATCTTAGACAGACACAATGTGCTGGAGTAACTCAGCGGGACAGGCAGCATCTCTGGAGAGAAGGAATGGGCGACGTTTCGGGTCGAGACCCTTCTTCAGTCGCCCTGTTGTAAGAGAACAGTGCTAATTCCTGACATCTGACCCCAGTTTTTCCCAAAGGAACCAGTTGTCAAGAAGCGCCGCATGCAACGGCAGCAGCTCGAAAGTTAATCCCATCCTTCTCCCCGGAGATAGACCCCAAAATGCCGGAGTAACTCGGCGGGTCAGGCAGCATCTCTGGAGAGAAGGGGCGGGTGACGTTTCGGGTCGAGACCCCTTTTCTCTCCAGAGTTGCTGCCCGTCCCACCGAGTTACTCCAGCACTTTGTGTCTGTGTAAGATAGTGTCTTTATTGTTCCCACACAGCCACATACACACACTTTGCAACCCAGCCTGTGCAAATCTGTATCTATTCATTTACCTTTAATCCACTCAACCACTTGCATCGGCGTCCACTTCGTGATGGGTTCCATTGGAAGAGGGGAAACAAATGCAAAGTTTCTGCGCTGCGTCTGCACAAAGGCGGAGAGGAATGGGTGAGAGTGAGAGAGAGAGAGAGCGCCCGGTCCGGGTGCGAGTGTTGTTGCTGCTGCCGCCCGCTCCCCGGCTCACATGTTGCTAGAACGTTGCCCGGGCCGCCTTCCACCCTGTCCGTCGCTGGCCGTCGCTGCACTGCAGCCCCGCTCGCAAACACCACCCCCACCTCCTCTCAGCTCCGCTCAGCTCAGCTCAGCGCCGCTTTAGGCTGCAATCGCCCACACTCTCCCAATCGAAACTGCTTAAAGGCAAAGCGCTCGCTGCACCCAGAGTGCTTTGCTTATTTATTATGATCCACATCCTCCGACTTAAAAAGGAGGAGAAAGGAAGGGAAAATACACAGACACAAATATATACACACAGATACATAAATATACACACATAGATACATAAATATACACACATAGATACATAAATATACACACAGATACATAAATATACACGCAAAAATACATACACACAAACACACATACATATACACACACACGCATATACACACACACATATATACACACACACATATATACACACACGCATATACACACACGCATATACACACACGCATATATACACACAGACATACATACACACACAGATACATACACACACAGATACATACACACACACACATATAAACACACACATATAAACACACACATATATATATACACACATATACACACAGACACAGGTACACAAAATGCTGTAGTAACTCAGCGGGACAGCCAGCGTCTCTGGAGAGAAACAATGGGCGACGTTTCGGGTCGAGACCCTTCTTCAGACTGAGAGTCAGGGGAGAGGGAGTTACAGAGATATGGAAGTGTAAGAGTTACTCCAGCTTGGTTGTAAACCAGCATCTGCAGCTCCTTCCTACGAAAGAAAAATACAGATCCTTACTGCAGCCTCTCTAAATATCAGTGTAAAGGGATCCATCTAGCCTACAAAAGGGATCCATCTAGCCATCTGCTTACAAAAAGCACCTATTTTTTTCTCCAGATATGCTATCTGCCCCACTGAGTTACTCCAGCTTTTTGTGTTTATCTTTACAAAAAGCATGCCTAAAGTCAGATCCCCACGCTACTCTATTACATGGAGTTACCCCAGCATTTATGTCTAAACCCACTCCCTTGCACAGGCTGTTAGTTTGGTGAATTTACTTTCCTCACTTAAAGGCGCATGATACCACGTGTAAATAGGACAGCGTCCATAATAAATATGTAAACACTGATTACGTTGTTCACAGTACAGAAACTAATTATGGGAGCCGAAACCATTAGTCACTTCACAGTACATGTTTTATATATCCTTTTGACTGCATAGTACCTGTGTTAGTCACAGAGTGTGAAAACAGCCCCTTCGGCCCAACTTGCCCACACCGGCCAACATGCCCCAGGCACACTAGTCCTACCTGCCCACATTTGGTCCATATCCCTCCAAACTTGTACTATCCATGTGCTTGTCTGAAGAAAGGTCTCGACCTGAAACGTCACCCATTCTTTCTCAAGTCAAGTATCAAGTATCCTAACATCACCCATTCCTTCTCTCCAGAGATGCTGCCTGTCCCGCTGAATTACTCCAATTTTTTGTGTCTATCATCTTTGTTTTAAATGCTGGGATAGTCCCAGTCTCAACTACCTCCTCTGGCAACTTGTTTCATACATCCACCACCCTTTGTGTGAAAAAGCTACCCCTCAGATTTCTATTAAATCTTTTCCCCTTCACCTTAAACTTATGTTATCTGGTTGTCGATTCACCTACTCTGGGCAAGAGACTCTGTGCATCTACCTGATCTATTCCTCTCATGATCATGGACATCTCTATAAGATCGCCTCTATAAGAGCATCTGTTGAAAGAATGGACAGACGATGTTTCAGGTTGAGACCCCTCTTCAGACTGGAGAAGGTCTGGATACTTTTTGGATATCTGGAACATTAATTACCCTTCCCTTTCCACAATTGTTACCTAGTCCACTGAGTGTTTACATATCTTTTCTTTGTTTCAGATTTTAAACTCCCTGCACACAGAATATTCTACTTTTGACACTGCGTACTCGAGGCATAACAGCCCATGCTGAAGTCTGAAGAAGGGCCCCAACCCAAAATATCGTCTATCTATTCCTTCCAGAGATGCTGCCTGATGTGTCACGGTGGCTCAGCGGTAGAGTTGCTGCCTTACAGCGCCAGTAGACCCGGGTTCGATCCTGACTACGGGTGCTGTCTGTATGGAGTTTGTACGTCCACCCCGTGACTGCGTGGGTTTTCTTCGGTTATCTCCCACACTCGAAAGACGTGCAGCTTTGCAGGTTACTTGGCTTGGTATAAGTGTAAATTGTCCCCCAGAGTGTGTAGGACAGTTAATGTGTGGGGATCACTGATCGGAGTGGACTCGGTGGGCTGAAGGGCCTGTTTCCGCGCTGTTTCTCCTAACTTAACCAAACACGCTGAGTTCCGCCAACCCTTTGTATGTTCAAGATTCCAATATCTGCCTTTCATGTTCAAGATTCCAATATCTGCCAATATCATTTCTTCTGCCTCCAGCCAATACTGCTATAGTGTTCCAGTCAGGGGTGGAAATCCAAGGGGGGACAGGGGGGACATGTCCCCCCCCCCCATGTTTTGATAGCGATTTCCGTGCCGGGTGCTCCTTGCTCACAGAAGATCATCTCAAATCAGTTTAGCAGTATTTGAAAGGGATATCAAGGAATGATGTTTGATGATGGATCATCTACAGCTAAATTAACAGATTGTTTTGTAGCATACTTCGCATCACATGTAATATATAGCAAATGTCGATGTGAATAGCAGCAGGCAGGAAAATCAAGATGAATTTATTGCAGGGGAGGGGGATAATTAATTTTACTAATTTCCATCCTGCACTCAAATTCACTGGGACCATCTCCGACATTTCTCCTCTCCTCCCTCGGCCCACCGGAATTTTAACTAACCTACAAACCCCACCCCTCACTTCACCCCACTTGGATGTGCACCCACTTCTCCCCTTCTACCCGCATTCCTTGCTCTGGTTTTCACAATTCACATTTTTATTCATATCTCACACCTTCTCTGGCCTTTGTCGAACCATTTGCCTATCAAGCCCCCACTCCTTCACCTATATCTACTCAAATTACTCCATTACTATCTATCGTTTTTTGAGCTTATTGTCGTATGCACAAGTACAATGAGTTACGGATATAATGAACATCTCGTTTGCAGCGTAAACACGGATTCAGATAACACACAGAAACATAAATGATGCATTTATTTTGCAAGGCAAGGCAGTAAAAAGAAAAGTGCATAAAAAGTAAGACAATAGTGCAAACCACTTGGAGAAAATAAGCCCAATGTACACAAAGATGTGGTATATGGTTTTCCATTCGTAGGATTAAGGGCCTGTCCCACTTGGACGACCTAATCCACGAGTTTAGAAGACCCTAGCCGAATTGAAAAAAATATCACGGTCGTGTTGACTCGCCGAAGTAAAAGACCTGCTACGACTATGTCTACGACCTCCTATGACTATGTCTACGACCTCCTACGACTATCTCTACGACCTCCTACGACTATGTCTACGACCTTCTACGACTATGTCTACGACCTTCTACGACTATGTCTACGACCTCCTACGACCCCCCTCGACCTCAGTCTTCCACACCTAAGACCAGCTACGACTAGCTATGAGTGGAAAATTATCACATGATAAAATGATGTCATGTTTGCATTTTTTTCTTGGGCCAGTTACCGACCTACGACTATCTACGACTACCATCACGACCTACCTACGACCTACCTACGAGTAAAAAGTATCAATTTTTTCCAAGCCGACCTTTTTTTTACTCGTGGACATTTTTTATGGGGCTGGAAAAAAACGCCGCGACCTACTTGAGGCCACGAGTATGCGGAGACTACTCATGAACATGAGGAAGAGTGACCTACGATCTCGTGGCGACCATGCTGCGAGTATGAGTCAAGGGCAAACTCACAGAGGTTGCCAATGAGGTCGTGAAAGTGGGACAGGGGCTTTAGGATTGCGCAGGTCAGTTCAAAAATCTGATCATTTAGAGAAACAGCATGGAAACAGGCTCATCAGCTCACTGAGTTAACAACATTCACTACACTAGTTCTCTGTTATCTCACTTTCCCCATCCACTTCCTACATGCTAGGGGCAATTCATGAGCCAATTAATCTACAATTAATTCTGCATGTCTTTGGAATGTTGGGGAAAACGAGGGAACCGGTGGAAACCCACACCATCACAGGGAGAACAAGCAAACTCCACACAGGCAGCAGCTGAGATCAGGATCGAACCTGGGACTCTGGCACTGAGGCAGGGGTTCTACCAGCTGTGCCACTGCACCACTGTGAGCCCGCGGGTCCCTGCTGGGAGACCGCTTTTCGGGGCTTCCGCAACGGCGACTTCTCCCGCCCAAGTTGCGGGGTTGAGGATGACCTGGAGCGGGGCCTTACATTGCCCTGCGCGGCTTTAAATGGCTGCGGGACTTGTTAGCGCACGTCGGGGGCTCCAACACCAAGACCCAGAGCGCGGCCTTGCATCACCCGGCGCGGCTTTATAATTGCCGTGGGACATTTACCATCGCCCGCCGGGGGCTTTGACTCTGATATCGGGAGGAGAACGAGGAGTGCAGGGGAGAGATAAGAATTTGCCTTCCATCACAGTGAGGAGGAGATTCACTGTGATGGATGTTTGTGTAAATTGTGTTGTGTCTTGGTTCTTCTTCTTGTGTGTATGACTGCAGAAACCACATTTTATTTGAACCTCTGGGTTCAAATGACAACAAATAAATTGTATTGTATTGTATTGTATTGTATTGTATTGTATTGTATTGTATTGTATTGTATTGTATTGTATTGTATTGTATTGTATTGTATTGTATTGTATTGTATTGTATTGTATTGTAGGAAAGCAGCTGTTCCTGAACCTGATGGTTCTACACCGGGCTTCTGTACCTTCTGCCCAACAGTAGTAGTGAGAAGAGGGCCTCATTCTTTACTCAGCCTGAGACGTCACTGAGGTGCCTTGAATATCACAATATCCAGTTCCAGGCACCATCCCTCAGAAGTCAACCCAATTTTAGTTTGTTATCATATGCGCAAGTACGGTGTGGGGCCGGTACAATGAGAATCTTGCTTGCAGCAGCATCATAGGTAAAAATAAGTTGAAATAAAATCACACAGTAGAGTGGCACAGTGGTAGAGTTGCTGCCTTACAGCATCAGGGACCCAGGTTCGATCAAGACTTCGGGTACTGTCTGTAAGGAGTTTGTACATTCCCCACATGACCCTCGTGGGTTTTCTCCATTCAATAAATATAATGAAATTCTTCTGCAAGATAACATTGTAGACAATGCCAGCGATCATTATGCGGTTGAGTTCATGACAACATCCGATACTTAACACCGCATTGTAAGATGGGGAGAAGGCTGTGGTCTACCAATTCAAAAAGAAGATGTGTCAAGCAATATAATTGATACTCAAATATAACAAAGCGGGACTTAGGAAGGATATCGATCCCAGTAAGCCCAACATTGAAATGTTGTTCATCTCCATTCGTTATCATGATATTCAATACTGTTAGATGCGTTTGGAAAAGTGGATCAGATTTCTTTTAATGTGAAGCCAAGGATTTGAGGTATCAAGGCACCGAACATTTCTTTTCAGCAAAGACAGCCACTGGAGTAACTCAGCGGGACAGGCAGCATCTCTGGAGAGAAGGAATGGGTGACGTTTCTTCAGATTGAAGAAGCGTCTTGACCCAAAACATCACCCATTCCTTCTTCGGTGTAAACCAGCATCTGCAGTTCCTTCCTACACATTTATTTTCAGTGTTTATGTTATGTGCGTGTGTGCCAAAAGACAGATGTTGTTGATACAATGAAACACTGTACGTCTGGGACTTTAATGCTGCAAATTGGCAGATATGCAATTTGTTTGCCTGTTATTCCTATTAATATACCAGCACAATTCACCTTTTCTATCACTTTTTCACTATTTCTCTCTCCTTAAGACATCGCAGTGGTATAATAAATTTGACATTGAATCAGATGATTAGATTAGATTAGATTAGATTAGATTAGATTATTTAATGACCACACAGTCAAGATGGTGGAATTCAGGTTCAGTACAGGATGTTACAAGGTAGGCTGATTCCCGTCAAACATAACATAAAACACAACATCATACAATATACAGTACATGCATGGGGAGGATATGTGCTGTTATCATAGTGTGTTCAGAATTCGGATTGCGTGTGGGTAAAAACTGTTTTTAAATCGAGATGTCTTGGCGGACAGTGAGCTGTAGCGCCTTCCTGATGGCAGCAGGTGGAAGATGTGGTGAGCTGGGTGGGAGGGATCAGAGATGATTTTCTTCACCCTTGACACATACTGCAGGAAACATCACCCAGTGAGGCTGATGCTGGACAATCAGGGTTCCAAATAAATAAATAGTGAATTAGTTTCATTTATTTTATGTCATATGCATCTTGTTCGCATGAAGCTCAGGTAGGAAACAGTTTACATGGTTATGATAAATCAAACGGACACGGTGGTACAGGTTCACGGTGACACTAGGCCCTGGTTCAATCCCAACTACGGTTGCTGTCTGTACTGATTTTGTACGTTCTCCCCGTGACCGCGTGGGTTTTCTCTGAGATCTTCGGTTTCCTCCCACACCCCAAAGACGTACAGATCTGTAGGTTAATTGGCTTGGTGCATGTGTAAAATTGCCCCTAGTGTGTGTAGGATAGTGTAAATGCGTGGGTATCGCTGGTTAGTGTGTACTCGGTGGGCTGACGGGCCTGTTGCCGTGCTGTATCTCTAAACTAAATAAACAAAAACAATATATACAACCACGAGTATAAAACAGCAGAATGGTGCAATGCAAAGCAGTACAAAAATAACACAGAAGTTTAATAACAGAATAAGGTAGAATTAAGAATAAACATAAGAATTATGTGGCAGCACCTTTGGGAAGGATTTGTGACAGTGGTAATTAGTTTTTGATGGCAGTGAGAACGTTCATAAGTGATAGGAGCAGACTTTGGTTATTCAGCCCATCATGTCTACGCCACCATTCAATCATGGCTGATCTAACTCTCCCTCAACCCCATTCTTCTGCCTTCTCCCCATAACCCCTGACACCCATAGGTTGGAATGAATGGGTAACACAGTGGTGCAGTGGTCGAGTTGCTGCCCTAAGTGCCAGAAACCCAGGTTCGATGCTGACTACAGGTGCTGTCTGTTCGGGGTTTGCATGTTCTCTGTGATCGGGTGGGGGGTTTTTCTCCGGGTGCTCCGGGTTCATAAAGCCATAAGTGATAGGAGTAGAATTAGGCCATTCAGCCCGTTAAGTCTTTTCCACCATTCAATCATGGCTGATCCAACTCTCCCCCTCAACCCCATTCTCCTGCTTTCTCCCCATAATCCCTGACACCCATACGGAAGAAGCTGATTGTAAACGGCAGTTTGTAAGAGTTTTATTACTGTTCATCGGTAAATTGGACAAGATTTGCTGCAATTCATCGTGTTCATTTTGAATAAATTCAGCGACAGTTCATGTCTAGAATATCTTTGTAGCGATTGATACAATACTACCCAGCAGGATATGAGCAAATTATTCCCGACATAGATTTTAGGGTTTGTTTTCAAATGCTGCACAAACTCAGGTTCCAAATTCTGCAAGATTTAAAATTTCCACCATAGCCCTATTATTAGCTGCAAACTACTGTTCAGTTCCATATTTGTGCAGATTTGGTGAATTTTACCTATGCTCTGTGGGTGGAAATCGAACAAGACTTGTATTCCTTGACTTGTAATTTAATCATTATCCTTTGACTTCTCTTAGATAATATAGATGCTGAGTGGGAGAGCAATGGTAACATTGTCTTCTGTTTGTTTGTAAAATATAAGCTATTACCTTCCCTTTGGTTTGTTTTATCATTATTGCACCATTAGATTATAATTCATGGTCTACCAAGAAAGTGATGTGATAAACCAAATAATTATAGATCAGGTAGTTACATTTTGGTGTTGGGGAAAATATTGGAATACATTTTGAAAGATAGTATAAATCATGATTTAGAAAGATCAAACGTAGACTGGGCGATCGTTTTGCTGAACACCTTCGCTCAGTCCGCCTGAACCTACCTGATCTCCCGGTTACTAAATACTTTCATTCTCCTTCCCATTCACACACTGACCTTTCTGTCCTGGGCCTCCTCCATTGTCAGAGTGAGGCTAAATGCAAATTGGAGGAACAGCATCTCATATTTCTCTTGGGCAGCTTACAGCCCAGTGGTATGAATATTGACTTCACTAGCTTCAAATAACCCTGGTATTTAAGAACTTCCCCCCCCCCCCCCCCCACTCTCCATCAGTCTGAAGAAGGGGTTTGGCCCAAAACTTTGCCTATCTCCTTCGCTCCATAGATGCTGCTGCACCCGCTGAGTTTCTGCGGCACTTTTGTCAACCCTCTTTCTCTATCCCTCTCCCACCCAAGTCACACCAGCTTCTTGTTTTCACGCAACAAACAGCTAACAATGGCCTGTTTCCTCTATCTTTGTTACTTTTTTGTATATCTTTCATTCATTGTTCTTTATCTCTCGACATCATCGTCTATATCTATCGTTTCCCTTTTCCCTAACCAGTCTGAAGAAGGGTCTCGACCCGAAACGTCACCCATTCCTTCTCTCCAGAGATGCTGCCTGCACTGCTGAGTAATTCCAGCATTTTGTGTCTACCTTCCATTCATTGACTCCATTTACACCTCACTCTGCCTCAGCAAGGCCAGCAGCATAATCAAGGACAAGTTGCATCCTGTCCACTCCCTCTTCTCCTCTCTCCCATCAGGCAAAAGGTATAGAAGTGTGAAAACACACACCTCCAGTTTCAGAGACAGTTTCTTCCCAGCTGATATCAGGCAACTGAACTATCCTACCACAACCAGAGAGCAGTCCTAAACTATTATTTACCTCATCGGGGACCCTCGGACTATCCTTGAACGGACTTTACTGGCTTTACCTTGCACTAAATGTATTTTTACACTGCGAATGGCTCGATTGTAATCACGTATTGTCTTTCCGCTGGCTGGTTAGCACGCAGCAAAAGCTTTTCACTGCACCTCGGTACACGTGACAATAAACTAAACCGAACAGAACCAGCTGCAGTAAACAGTGGATTACATGGATGACTCCCCACTGGCTCCATGTTGCCATGATCTTGAGAACAGGGCCAGTCCCTCTCCACCCTCAGGTTAGTTGACTCAGCAAGGAAATGGGTATTGTATGTGCGACTCAGAATAAAATTAATATGCAGAATTATTTTTCAAAACATCTAGCATTATAACTAATACCTACAAGTGGGTAAGTTTTAATCTGTTGGATAATGCTGGGCATTTGGTGTCCGAACGAGCTGGGTTGGGACATCTCTTTGAATACGTTGGCTGCTTTTCCAGGTAGCATGAAGTATGCATGAAGTCCATGGTGGCGAATCTAATCTGTGTGATCAACTGGGCGACATCCTGAACTCTCTGCAATTTCCTGCAGTCTTGGGAAGAGTTGATCCTAAACCTAGTTGTTATGCAGCCTGAGAGTCTGCTTTCTATGGTGCATCTATGGAAGTCTGTAAGAGGCCTTGGAGACATGCCAAATTTCCACAGTCTCCTGAAGTTGTTGTGCCTGCCAAGACAGCTCATTGGTAATATTATAGTTAAGGAACTTGAAACTCTTAAGGGGACCACATTGAAACTGCACCTAATGCTGGAAGGAGTGATCACCTACAAACTAGCTACGTGTCTGTCCCATCCACCATCTCTTGCTCCCTCCATCTGTAGAAGAGTCTGGGGTTCCACATTGGCCTCATTGAGTACTTCAGCGCCTGCAAAAATGGAACGCAAGCAAGTCATCCTTGATGCCACGGGGCTGGCTGGCTTGGGGAAAATATATCTCCATTCTGATCATGACCTGTGGCTAAGTTTCCTCTTGATAGAGGGTCATTTACTCTAAGGGGGTCAAGGAAAGAATGTTCACGCCACGGCCCTGTTTCCACCAATCTTTCCACCACCGAAGCACAAGAAGCAACAAGACAGACACCATTGTTTGCCGATGCCGTGACGTGTGTTCAGTTCTGGCTGAAAAACTTCCAATCTTGTGTGTGAACTCGATAAGAAGAAGATTTGCTCTAAACACCATCCTCTTTACTATTTCTGCTCACCTTTTTGGCTCCATTTCAGTGTTTCAAGGGGTTATCTCTGTAAAAATAAAAACCTCAGCTTCCAGTTGTTATTGTCTTAGTTGTCTTTAAGGATTCAAAACCTGCTTTTCAGGCTATGTGCAGGAAGAAACTGCAGATGCTGATTTAAACCGAAGATAGACACAACAAGCTGGAGTAATTCAGCGGGTCAGGCAGCATCTATGGAGAAGGAATGGGTGACATTTCAGGTCAAGTCCCTTCTTCAGACTATGTGTTTTCCTATTACTCCTTGGTACCCAGTAAGATGTCCACAAGGTAGTTTGGCATATTCATAATATTAAAGACAGATTTTTGCTTTACATTCAACCACCAATCTCCTATATTCGTAAGTGCTAACCTGAGAGTTGATTTAGTCAATCTTAGAGCAATGAATCTCTTCACAGATCTATTCTAAATTGTATGTTCCTGGGCAATTACTCTATTTCAGGGCACTAACTTTGAAATAATATTTGAGCAGCCTGTGATTAATTTTCAGTTTACCAATCAACATCTTTAAACCAGATGGTTAAAAGTGTATGTTATTAATTTATTTTTTCAGCATCATGAAATTTAAGAGTGAATTATACATTTTAAACAGTACAAATATTAGGGGACAATGATGCTAGTTACTATTTTAGAATAATGGGTTGGATAACAGGTTTGTATATATTTAAGCACAATGATATCACGTACTCCTTTGCCTCTGGGAATAAAGTTTTTATTAGTTTCTGTCAAATCTCAAGGACTCCAAGAGAGGGTGTGGGAAATAAGTTTCTTAACAACACTTTCTACATATAGACCTGTAATCTGCAAACTCAATAAAGAGTCACAATAAATAGTAGCACTGAACAAAACGAAATATTAGTGATATTCCCAAAAGATTTAACAATAAATATGGTTGATAACCACTGGATGCCAAAACATTGTTCTCCGATTCTACTTAACGTAATCTGTGCTGTTTGCCTCACTTTCCCATTGTGGTAGCTATCGGCACTCTATGTAATTGTCTGAAGACTGGCCTCGACCCGAAAAGTCACCTATTCCTTTTCTTCAGAGATGCTGTCTGACCTGCTGAGTTACATCAGCTTTTTCTGTCTGTCTTCAGTTTAAACCACCATATGCAGTTCCTTCCTACACTATGCAATTGTACGATCACTATGCAGTAATCGTAAGGGCCTGTCCCACCTTACAAGGTAATTCACAAATTCTCCCGAGTTATTCATGAATTCTCCCGAGTTTTCCCCTTGATTCAAACTCGCAGAATGCTCGTAACGAGTCCGTAGGAGGTCGTAGGAGTCCGTGGATATATCGTAGCGGCTCGTTATGCCAGCCGTAGGTACTCGGGGCATCAGGTAAGTCGGGATGTTTTTTCCAGCCTGATAAAAAATGTCCATGAGTAAACAAATAGTCGGGAGGATGCCCCGAGTACCTACGGCTCGTTTACGATATATCTACCGACTACTACGACCTTCTACGGACCCGATATGAACATTCTGTGAGTTTGAATCAAGGGGAAAACTCGGGAGAATTCGTGAATTGCCTCGTAAACTGGGACTGGCCATTTACTGCATAGATCATATAAGGTTAACAGTGCAAATGCCAGCTGACAATTATATAGACACATGGAAAAGACTGTTCACCCAAGTCAATTCATTTGGTGTTCATCCTGTAGGAAGGAACTGCAGATGCTGGTTTTAACCATAGACACAAAATGCTGGAGTAACTCACCCTGAAGAAAGGTCACCACCCAAAACATCACCCATTCCGTCTCTCCAGAGGTGTTGCCTGACCCACTGAGTTACTCCAACATTTTGTGTCCATCTTGTTTATCCTCCTGAGCAGTGGGGCTAGTCCCATGAGCTCATTTGTTTCCCATCCATAGCCTATTCTTCTTTTACGTTCAGCTACCAATTCCCTCTATTCATAAGTATCAACCTGAATGTTGCTTCAGTCAATGTAGGGCAATAAATAGCGTCACAAATCTCTTCTAAATCATAGGTTCTTGAGCTTTACATATTGCGTAGACACAAAAAGCTAGAGTAACGCAGTGGGTCAGACAACATCTCTGGAGAAAAGAGATTCCTTTTCTCCAGAGATGCTCTGACCTGCTGTTACTCCAGATTTTTGTGTCTATCTTCGGTTTAAACCAGCTTCTGCAGTTCCTTCCTACACACCCTACATATTGCATACTCTATTTCAGACCAACCTGCAAAATCCCTTATTGTAGAAGTCATCAACACCAATGTTTCAAAACTTGAGATAGTTTAACTTTTTTATGGATATTTATTTATTTGATATTTATTTACTGTCACATATGGAATTAAACATTACATAGTGAAACTCATTTTGCATATAATGCTGGTGCTGCAATGTTTGACGCATTTCATGTTTATGTTCAACACTCTTAATAGAAGTGATTTTTTTCACATGCTGTTGTCAATTAACTGGGCTTTACCACATCACGTTCACTGTGTCTGAGGGTTTCCCACTTTTCTGGCTACAATCTGAGTAATCCCTCATCAGTACATATTCCGTTATAGTTACAGACAAAATATATATAGGCAAAAATGCTGGAGAAACTCAGCAGGTGAGGCAGCATGTATGGAGCGAAGGAATAGGCGGCGTTTCGGGTCGAGACCCTTCTTCAGGCTGATGTCGGGGGGGCGGGGGGGCATGAAAAAGAAAGGAAGAGGCGGAGATAGTAGGCTTGTGGGAGAGCTGGGAAGGGGAGGGGAAGGAGGGAGAAAGCAAGGACTACCTGAAATTGGAGAAGTCAATGTTCATACCGCTGGGGTGTAAACTACCCAAGCGAAATATGGCAATTGAGGAGGCCCAGGACAAAAAGGTCGGATTTGGAATGGGAGGGGGAGGTGAAGTGCTGAGCCACTGGGAGATCAGATTGGTTATTGTGAACTGAACGGAGGTGTTGGGTGAAGCGATCGCCAAGCCTGCGCTTGGTCTCACCGACGTAGAGAAGTTGACACCTAGAGCAGCGGATGCAATAGATGAGGTTGGAGGAGATGCAGGTGAACCTCTGCCTCACCTGGAAAGACTGCTTGGGTCCTTGAATGGAGTTAAGGGGGGAGGTAAAGCGACAAGTGTAGCATTTCCTGCGGTTGTAAGGAAAAGCACCAGGGGAGGGGGTGTTTTGGGTGGGAAGGGACAAATTGACCAGGGAGTTATGGAGGGAACGATCTCTGCAGTAAGCAAACAGGGGGGGAGATGGGATGATGTGGCCAGTGGTAGGATCCCATTGGAGGTGGCGAAAATGTCGGAGGATTATATGTTGTATGTGACGGCTGGTAGAGTGGAAGGTGAGGACCAGGGGGACTCTGTCCTTGTTACGAGTAGGGGGATGGGGAGTGAGAGCGGAGCTGCGGGATACAGAGGAGGCCCTGGTGAGAGCCTCATCTATAATAGAAGAGGGGAACCCGTTCCCTAGGAACATCTCATTCTGGGTACAGATGCGGCGTAGACGGAGGAATTGGGAGTAGGGGATGGAGTCCTTACAGGAAGCAGGGTGGGAAGAAGTGTAGTCCAGATAGCCATGGGTCAGTGGGTTTGTAGTAGATGTTGGTCAGTAGTCTGTCACCTGCGATGGAGATAGTGAGGTCCAGAAACGTTAGGGAGATGTCAGAA
The DNA here is from genome assembly GCF_010909765.2 of Amblyraja radiata. Taxonomy (NCBI): domain Eukaryota; kingdom Metazoa; phylum Chordata; class Chondrichthyes; order Rajiformes; family Rajidae; genus Amblyraja; species Amblyraja radiata. Next base: position 2,089,236 of record NC_045963.1, on the reverse strand, counting down.
ATGGTCCAGGTAAATTTGAGTGCCGGATGGAAGTTAGTGATGAAATGGTTGAAGTCAGTGAGTTCTGCACTGGAGAACTCCAGTACAGGAGGTGGCACCAATGCAGTCGTCAATGCAGTGGAGGTGGAGTTTGGGGATAGGGCCACGGTACGTCTCGAACAAGGATTGTTCGACGTATCCTACAAAGAGGCAGGCATCGCTGGGCCCATGCGCGTGCCCATAGCTAGGCCTTGGATTTGGAGGAAATGGGAAGAGTCAAAGGAAAAGTTGCTGAGGGTAAGGACCAGCTCCGCTAGGCGGAGGAGAGTATTAGTAGACGGGGATTGGTTGGTTCTGCGGTCGAGGAAGAAACGGAGGGCTTTAAGACCCTCCTGGTGGGGGATGGAGGTGCAGAGTGACTGAACATCCATGGTGAAGATGAGGGAGTGGGGGCGGAAAACGGAAGTCGTGAAGGAGACAAAGAGCTTGTGAGCTGTCTCGGACATAGGTGGGGAGGGATTGGACCAGGGGGGGATAGGATGGAGTCGAGGTATGTGGAAATAAGTTTGGTGGGACATGAACAAGCAGAAATAATGGGTCTGCCAGGACAGTCAGGTTTGTGGATTTTAGGGAGAAGGTAAAATCGGGCCGTGTGGGGCTGGGGAACGATCAGGCTGGAGGCTTGGGGGGGGGCAGGGAGCCTGAGTTGATGAAGCCAGTGATGGTGCTAGAGATAGTGGCCTGGTGCTCCTCTGTAGGGTCATGGTCCAAGGATAAGTAGGAGGATGTGTCTGAGGGTTGGCGCCTGGCCTCAGACCGGTAGAGATCAGTGCGCAGATTACCTCAGCACCTCCCTTGTCGGAAGGTTTGATCACCCAGTCGGGGTTGTTGCAGCGTGAGTGGAGGGCTGTACATTCAGGGGGGGGGGGGGGGGGGAGGGGTTGGAGTGAGTAAGGAGAGTGGAGAAGTTGAGGCGGTTGCTGTCCTGCTGGCAAATTAAAATGAACAGGTCTAATGCTGGAAGATGGCCATGAGGGGGAGTCCAGGGGGTCCGTTGGAGACGGGAGAAGCAGTCGTCACTCGGGGGTGAGGACTCCTTCCCATGGACAAAAACTTGGATGCGGAGGCGACGGAAGAAGAGCTCCACATCGTGGCGGACATGAAACTCATTGAGGTGGGGACGGAGATGTCCTCGTTCTTTATGGAACGGGGGTTCCCCTCTTCTATTATAGATGAGGCTCTCACCAGGGCCTCCTCTATATCTGCTTGAGACCTTCAGAGTAGTTAAGAATATCATCATAGTTTGTTGGGGGGTGGGGTTGATGTAAGGCGCTATGGAAAGAGGGGTAGACAGAGAGGCACTGCTCACTAAGGAGGCCAGAATTAGCAGGCCCAATTATAATTAGAAATAGATCTTGCAGAAATAAATGTGTAGGAAGGAACTACAGGTGCTGGTTTAAACTGAAGATGACACTAAAAGCTGGAGTAACTCAAGGGGTCAGACAGCATCTCTGGAGAAAAGGAATAAGTGATGTTTCGGGTCGAGACCCTTCTTCAGACTGAGAGTCAGGGGGAAGTGAAATGAGGGTTAGAGACATTGATGTGGAGAGATATAGAACAAATGAATGAAATATATGCAAAACAGTTAAGATGATAAAGGAACCAGGACATTGTTAGCTGTTTGCTAGGTGAGAACGAACGCAAATAATGAGACTCATCAAGATGATTTTGAAGCTGGTACGACTTGGGTGGGGCAGGGATGGAGAGAGAGGGGATGCAGGGGTTAGTTGAAGTTAGATAGATCAATATTCAGAACAAAGGGGTGTATGACTGGCATCAATATGTTTCTGCCTTGCACAGTGTTTAGATCAGGTCAAACAGGAATAATGTTGATTCAGGCTGACCTTTACTGTTTGTTCTGAAAACACTTTCTATAGTTTAGTGTGAAATCCATCTTTGCCTATTTACAATTGGAAAAGGAGCAGGCACAGCCAATTACATATAAACATCACCATTTGGTCATGAATCCATGGGCTTCAGATTTTGCTAACATGTTTTTGTTATTATGAGGTGCTTTTAGAAGTCCGTACACATCCATTAGTAGCTCACAAACTCAATAAGATTTGTAAAAAAACATTTGCCGCTGGTGTCTGTCAGTTATTAACCCACACACTCTAAATTGTCAAATGACTATATTTCAGCTTTTGATCGATTAGCACAAATATATATTCTCTTTAATCGCCTATTATACAATTCATTTCTCCCCTTAGGTCAGTTCGACTGCCACTCAACATTTAGCGTTGCTAGACAAGTCTGAAGAAGGGTCTCGACCCGAAACGTCACCCATTCCTTGTGAGATGCTGCCTGTCCCGCTGAGTTACTCCAGCATTTGTGTCTATCATTGGTGTAAACCAGCATCTGCAGTTGCTTCCAACACATTACGTTTTTCTATATCCTTTCTTACTTGTGATAAAACTGAATGATATCACACAGTGGAGTCTGTAATTCTTTTGAATACTTTGAGTTATTTTTCAGATGAAATGAATGCTGGCTAACCCAATGTAGGTACAAATGTGTATACATTTACCGAGGATTATATAATATCCTAGAAAGGTCAATATGAGCAGGAGAGGTAACCAGTTTACAGCCCAGTGGTATGAATATTAATTTTCTAACTTCAAGTAACCCTTGCTTTCCCTCTCTCTCTGTCCCTCGTCCATCCTAGTTCTCTGACTATTTTCACTGTTGTCCCAATTAAATATTACTGATTGTATGCCTCGTTGTCGCCTTCCCCACAGCTAACAATGAACCATTCTACATCTTGTTTGATCATCGACCCTTTGGTCTGTTGTTTTCACACCTTACCCTTCCATATCTCTATGTCTCCCTCTCCCCTGACTCTCAGTCTAAAGAAGGGTCTCGACCCGAAACATCACTCTCTCCAGAGATGCTGCCTGTCCCGCTGAGTGACTCCAGCATTTTGTGTCTATCTTCAGAGGAAAGATAGCTCTTTGTAACATCAATCTGCTTTTGGCCATTGCACAAACATAGATGTTTGATGTTAGAACAGCTGGTAATTCCCTCCTACTGTTTTCATGAAGTTAAGATATTTCAAGTTGTAATACATCTACTGAACATTGAAACTTGCTTGTGTTGTGACAAGAATCATTTAAACAAGGCGGCAATGATGCAGCCACCAATAATGTCACACAACTAAGTTTAAGATGTTTTTTGAACCTGAACCTGGTTTTTGACTTGTGTTACGTGGCTCTGAAGTACTTGCATTCGGGAGTCGTAACAAAACGTAACAAAAGTCAAAAACCAGGTTCAGGTTCAAAAAACAGTTTTAATTATTCATTGGAACACAAAACTCAAACCTGATATAAACAACCCAGTCAGGGATATGGATAAACCGACAAACAATTTAACAATGCTCCAGCCAGCCACGCCATGGTCCGTCGAACCGGAGATTCCAAAACCTGCCCAAAGAGATACAACCCTGAAACAAAAATACACGAAAACTCTAAGGTCAGCCCTTATCCGTCCCAATTCAATATATGTTAACAAGGAATGGTGAAAATACACAAAGTTCTATGCCATGTGGTCCGGCTTCCTCGGCCCCACACCAGCAGTTTGCTCATCAGTCAGAGTCTACGACGAAGAGAAGGATCCTGGGACGCTCTGGTATTTATACTTCAGATGAGTCACCCGTCACCTGACGCAGCTTGGCCAATCGGGTACAGGAGCCTTTAACCCCTCGATTCCAGACTCACAGCCACGAGGCCTGTACTTGGGAGAGAAACAGAGAGGTAAGTACATAGCATTCACCAGGGGGGGGAGCGCCTAACAGTAATGTTCCTGGACAAGATGCTTTCCACCGCCGCTGTGTAGAAGCACTGGAGGATCCTCGGAGACACTCTGAATTTCCTCAATTGCCTGAGGTGGTAAAGGCGCTGCCTTGCCTTACTCACGAGTGCTGAGGCGTGTGATGCCCATGTCATATCCTCGGAGATGTGGACTCCCAGATATTTAAAACAGTTCACCCTATCCACAGGATCCCCATTTATCCTCAATGGAGTGTACGTCCTCGGATGATGTGCCCTCCTAAAGTTCATGATCAGCTCCTTCGTTTTTTTGATGTTCAAGAGGAGGCTGTTATCCTGGCACCAGAGTGCTAGACCAGCCACCTCCTCCCGGTAGGCCTTCTCGTCATTGTCTGAGATCAGGCCCACCACCACAGTGTCATCAGCAAACTTAATTATTGAGTTGGAGCTGAACCTAGCCACACAGTCATGTGTGTACAGGGAGTACAATAGGCGGCTGAGGACGCAACCCTGGGGCAATCCTGTGCTCAGGGTGAGGGACTTCGATGTATTCCCTCCCATCTTGACTACCTGGGGCCTGGCGGTGAGAAAGTCCAGGACCCAGGCACACAGGGAGGTGTTGAGCCCCAATTCCATTAGCTTCCCGGCCAGTCTGGTGGGGACTATCGTGGTGAAGGCTGAACTGTAGTCTATGAACAGCATCCTCACGTAGCCCCCCTTCTGGCTGTCCAGATGGGAGAGAGCGGTGTGCAAGACCTGGGAGACCGCATCGTCCGTGGATCTGTTCGGACGGTATGCGAACTGCAACGGGTCCATGTTCCGAGGGAGGAAGGCGCAGATGTGTTTCTTCACCAGCCTCTCAAAGCATTTCATGACTACCGCGGTAAGGGCCACCGGACGGTAGTCATTCAGACAGGCTGGGGAGGCATTTTTTGGTACCGGTACAATGATGGATTTTTTGAAGCAGGCAGGGACCACGGACTTGTCCAGGGAGAGGTTGAATAATGTAGTGAGCACTGGAGCTAGCTGCGTAGCACAGGACTTGAGTACTCGCATCGGGGCCTGCAGCTTTTCTACCTAACGCCAGAGACCCGGGACCGATCTTGACTACTGGTGCTGTCTGTACGGAGTTTGTACGTTCTCCCCGTGACCACGTGGGTTTTCTCCGAGATCTTCGGTTTCCTCCCACACTCCAAAGACATACAGGTTTGTAGGTCGGTATAAATGTAAATTGTCCCTAGTGTGTGTAGGGTAGTGTTAATGTGCGGGGATCGCTGGTCGGTGCGGACTCGATATACTTCAAAATTTACATTATTTTGTAAAACCTAACTACTATGTACTAACTTCAAGAAAATGAAAAAAAATTGTTAATTCTAAAGTTAACTAACCTTTTAATGACTTTGTTGTGACTGCTTTTTGTGGGAAAGCATTTGAATATTTGGTTGCGCAGTTTCAGCTTATCTTCTAGATGGGTATCTGTGATTTGTGACCTTAAGGGCGTCTTGATTTGGGTTAGGTAGGAGAACTAATTCGTAATTAGGAAGGAGGTTCTACAGTTGCACCATCGAGAGTCTGCTGACGGGCTGCATCGTAGTCTGGTACGGGAACTGTTCTGCCCCTCAGCCGTAAATCAGTACAGAGAGTGGTGAAGGCGGCACAGTACATCACTGGCAACTGTCTCCCGGCCATTCAGGACATGTTCCACTGGCGGTGCCTGCAGAAGGCACACAGCATCATCAAGGACCACAGCCACCCAGCACACAGACTGTTCTCCTTGTTACCGTCAGGCAGACGATACAGGAGCATGGCTGCACGTACCACCAGACTTAAGAACAGTTTTTACCATCAGGCCATCAGGCTTCTGAACTCATAAACGCATCATATATGTTGATTATTTTATTTATTATTGTCTTTTACCTACCAATGTCACTTTTATCTTACTTTATCTTTTCTTATTTTTATCCTTGTAATATCATTGCTGAGGTGACCCATTGTCTTGTCAAACACATTTCATTGTACCGTTGACCCTGTGTTAACCTACATATGACAAATAAAACTGAACTGAACTGAACGTAGATTCGCAGCAATAAGTGGTTGAAAAACAAGAAGGCATTTTTCGTGCATGTTGCCGAAGACGTGGGTATTGTACTGCATTTTTCCATATTTCAATCGGATCTTTCTTACCGTCAAATAAGGACTTTAAAATGTCATCTTCTAAGAGCTCAATCAATTCCATCTATAGTTCTTTAGGAGCCTTGGACACATCAACTAGGCAAGGTTGAAATGCTAATTTGAATGCTAAAAAATGCTAATTTCGTTGAATCTTCTTTTACTCTTTGGTATTTTAAATACTTTCATTTTAAGATTAAAATAAAAATAATAAGACGAATAAAAACATATTAATAAAAATAAAAGTCTGAAGAAGGGTTTGGCCCAAAACGTTGCCTATTTCCTTCGCTCCATAGTTGCTGCCTCACCCGCTGAGTTTCTCTAGCATTTTTGTCTACCAATAAAAATAAAAGGATTTGTTCCACAAAATTTAGATTCATTCAAAAGGCCGCACTTAATGACCTAGAAGGCCGCATGAGGCCTTAAGGCCGCAGGTTCCCCACCCCTGGCCCAGACCTATTTTAACTACTCTCACTGGTGAACTCATTTAGTTCTGCTCCTTCATTCACAGCTTTCCCTCACTTCCCTTTCTGGGATGCAGTGTTATCAATTGTAAAGTGGTTGGCTCCAGCTCTTCTGGATGTCATGAAATATTTTATGCAAATACTTTGCCTAATGCACTGTTGCAATCAGTTGAAAAACAGGCAGGAGTGCACAATCAGCAACTTTGCTCATTCACCGGAGAAATTAATTACAGTGTTATAAAATATAACTGCAGACGTGCCTCTAATTCCAAAACTGTTCTTAAACATGTTTTTCATTGCCTGTTAGATCAAACTGCTTTGATTTACATTTTAATTTCCTTGGAATATTTTACTGCATTAAATGCAGGGCTGCCAACATTGGGTGAGAGTTGAGAGTGAGAAATTGCGAGGGAGCGTAGCGACCGATGGGGGGAGGGTGTGGGAGGGGGTGTTCCCCCTCCCATAGTAGGCTCCGGAAGCGGCACCCACTCACCAGGTCCGCTCCTGGCTCCGGGCCGGGGTTAAAACTCCATGGGGTGTGGACAGAGCGGTCGACGGACATAGAGCCGCCGGGGGTGAGGGTGGGAGGTGTGTGCCGTGCCTCAGGGGGGGAAGGGGGAGGGGGGACCACCGCCACCGTGACTCACCTAGCACACCATCTGCATGGGAGAAACTAAACTACTTTTTTTCCCCCAAAATCATCCCGCAGGCCGGTAGTTTGATAGCCCTGCTTTAAACCAATCCCCTCTAGTGCTTGAATCACATATCCTGGGAAAAAGACTATGCATTCACCTGATATTCCCCTCATGGTTTTTACTCGCCTCTAAAACAATTTTTGCTTTATTTTGAACTTTCAGCACCTGCAGATATTTGAGCGTGAGAAATTTTGTGATCAGCGTGAGAGCATGAGAATTTTGTGAAATGCGTGAGTCTCACGCTCAATGCGTGAGAGTTGGCAGTCCTGCTAATAATGCAAACATTTTATGCATGTTCCAATTGTTTGGACAAAAATCACTTATTACTGCTTTATAACAGTTAAGTTACTTTAAGACCATTTCAGAAATGATGACACTCAACAATCAACTAACAAATTAAAGCAAACTAAAAAGAAATAACATGTTCCCTTTCCTGACTCGACCTCATAAGTACTTTAACGCTGTTAACAGAGCAAAGGGATATTAATCTCAAGAATCAAAATGGGGAAAGTGGGGGCAATTTTGCTTAAATGGTCATTCTAAGCCCATTCAGATCTTCATATAGTCAGAGTTATACAACATGTACGTGGCTGGCCCAATTTGTCCACAGTGATCAAGTTGGCATTCTGCGTGCCCAGGGACTGGCTGCCGTTCCCAGATCAGCTCGCGTCCCAGGGACTGGCTGCAGTTCTCAGGTCGGCTCGCCTGCCCCGACCCTGCGAAAACGAATTGCAAAAAAAAGTGTTTTTTCGGGTTACGGGCCGGATTCAGCCCGTGTGCCGTAGGTTGCCGAACCCTGTCCTATATGTTTGGCCTCATTGTGGTCCTCCCCATGTTTTACAACCGATTCACCTGGTTAGTTTTATCTCCGGCTGTTTCATGTTGTCGGCGGCTGCACATCCAACCAAGAAAGAAGAGAAGAGAAGAGATGCGACGTCACTCACAGCCGCCAACTGACGCGCTTCCCCAGACTGCACAGATTGTTGTGATGTGGCGCAAAAAGACAAACTGTGCAGGGACTGAAGACAGCGTGAGAATTCTGTCATCAGTGTGAGAATTGGCTGAAATGCGTGACTCTCACGCTCAAAGCGTGAGAGTTGGCAGCCCGTCTAAGGCCAGGATGTGACAACAGACGCACAGGGAGACACATACACAAAGGAAGACACACACACACAGGGAGACAGACACACACACACACAGAGACAGACACACACACGCAGGGAGACACAGACACACACACACACACACACACACACACACACACACACACACAGAGACACACACACACACACACACACACACACACACACACACACAGGGAGGCACACACACACACACAGGGATACACACACACACACACACACACACAGGGAGGCACACACACACACACAGGGATACACACACACACACACACACACACACACAGGGACACACACACACAGGGAGACACACACACACACACACACAGGGAGACACACACACACAGGGAGACACAGACACACACACACACTGGGAGACACAGACACACACACACACTGGGAGACACACACACACACACACACACACACACACACACACACACACAGGGAGACACAGACACACACAGGGAGACACACACACACACACAGGCATACACACACACACACACGGAGACACACACACACACACAGGGACACACACACACACACACACACAGGGAGAGAGACACACACACACAGTGAGACAGACACACACACACGGGGAGACAGACACACACACACAGGGAGACACACACACACACACACACACACACACACACACACACACACACACAGGGAGACACACAGAGACACGCACACACACACACAGAGACACACAGGGAGGCACACACACACACACACAGGGAGGCACAGAGAGACACACACACACACACACACACACAGTGAGACACACAGAGACACTCACACACACACAGAGAGACACACAGGGAGGCACACACACACACAGGGAGGCACACACACACACACACACACACACACAGGGAGGCACACACACACACACACACACAGGGAGGCACAGACACACACACACACACACACACACACACAGGGAGGCACACACACACAGGGAGACACACAGAGACACACACACACAGGGAGACACACACACAGGGAGACACACACACACACACACACACACACACACACAGGGAGGCACACAGAGACACACACACACACAGGGAGACACACAGAGACACACACACACACAGGGAGGCACACACACACAGGGAGACACACAGAGACACACACACACACACACACACACAGGGAGGCACACACACACAGGGAGACACACAGAGACACACACACACACACACACACAGGGAGGCACACACACACAGGGAGACACACAGAGACACACACACACACACACACACACACACACACACACAGGGAGGCACACACACACAGGGAGACACACACACACACACAGGGAGGCACAGACACACACACACACACACACAGGGAGGCACACACACACAGGGAGACACACAGAGACACACACACACACAGGGAGACACACACACAGGGAGACACACAGAGACACACACACACACAGGGAGGCACACACACACAGGGAGGCACACACACACACACAGGGAGGCACAGACACACACACACACACACACACACACAGGGAGGCACACACACACAGGAAGACACACAGAGACACACACACAGGGAGACACACACACAGGGAGACACACACACACACACACACAGGGAGACACACACACACACAGGGAGACACACAGAGACACACACACACACACAGGGAGACACACAGAGACACACACACACACACAGGGAGACACACAGAGACACACACACACACACACACACAGGGAGACACACACACACACACACACACACAGGGAGACACACACACACACAGGGAGACACACAGAGACACACACACACACACACACAGGGAGACACACACACAGGGAGACACACACACAGGGAGACACACAGAGACACACACACACACAGGGAGGCACACACACACACACAGGGAAACAGACACACACACCTTTTCTTCCCCCCTCCCTCCTCACCTCCCTCTCTTTCCTCACGCTTCCTCTTTCTCCCCTTTCTACATTCCCTCCCCCTGTCTCTCTTTGCCTCCATCCCTTTTTTTCTTTCTCTCTCTCTCTTTCTCCCCTCCCTCTCTTTCCCAGGCCGCCCAATGGCGGGCAGGGTGTAGCGTGGATTGGCGGCACTGGCGCTGCCGTGTGAGTTGAAGGGCAGGAGCAAAGATCCGAGAGCGGAGCTATAAGATCTTTGGGCAGGAGGGAGGGAGGGAGGGAGGGAGCGAGGTTGCCGCGGCAGCCGGAAGCGAAGCGCAGCGCTCGTAGACGGCGCACAAAGGCGCTGACACCCGCTGCCCGGGACCGACGCGCTTCCCCAATCCGTGCAGATCGCTGTCATGTGGCGCAAAGAGACAAACTGTGCAGCAAAGATCCTATAGCTCCGCTCTACAGCTCCGCTCTACAGCTCCGCTACACAGCTCCGCTACACAGCTCCGCTCTACAGCTCCGCTACACAGCTCCGCTACACAGCTCCGCTACACAGCTCCGCTACACAGCTCCGCTACACAGCTCCGCTACACAGCTCCGCTACACAGCTCCGCTACACAGCTCCGCTACACAGCTCCGCTACACAGCTCCGCTCTACAGCTCCGCTACACAGCTCCGCTACACAGCTCCGCTACACAGCTCCGCTACACAGCTCCGCTACACAGCTCCGCTCTACAGCTCCGCTACACAGCTCCGCTACACAGCTCCGCTACACAGCTCCGCTACACAGCTCCGCTACACAGCTCCGCTACACAGCTCCGCTACACAGCTCCGCTCTACAGCTCCGCTCTACAGCTCCGCTATAGGATCTCTGCTGTGCAGGGACTGAAGACAGCCTGCCAGCGTGAGAATTCCGTCTTCAGCGTGAGGGCGTGAGAATTGGCTGAAATGCGTGAGTGTCACGCTCAAAGCGTGAGAGTTGGCAGCCCATGATTAAATGAAATGTTAAGCTTAAAAGGTGCCAAACCAGAGTAAAATATAAATAGAAACAGTTGCGTACTTGATTTTAGACACAAAAAGCTGGAGTAACTCAACGGGACAGGCAGCTTCTCCGGAGAAAAGGAATGGGCAACGTCCCCCATTCATTCTCTCCAGAGATGCTGCTGCCTGTCCCGTTGAGTTACTCCAGCTTTTTGTGTCTAACTTCGGTTTAAACCAGCATCTGCAGTTCCTTCCTATGCATACTTGATTTTATTTGGTTTGTGGTGGACATTGTTTGTCCTCACAGCTCGATAAGCCCGCACCAAGTTGTTTCAAACAAATGACACCCACTTAGACAACTCCGCTGCAAAGGAGAAGCCACTGATATTGGCGGCGCAAACTCGACTACACTGTTGGGATATGGCATGTCTGGAAATCCCCTTGGGTTCTTGGCCCGTTCAGGGCTCTGATCTTATTTCTGGCAAATTTGGAGATGATGGAAATAAATAAGTTACAGATTTTCTAACACTCGGTGCTTTTATAACAAGAATGATTTAAATCCTGCTGGCAAATCCCACACCTCTTAAACCAACAAGTGAAATGAAAAAAATAACTGGGATGTTGTTGGTTTCAATACTCATCATGTCTTCCATTAAATACTGGGGAAGGTTTTGTAGTGGTTTATTGAGTGCCCTCCTAATTATAGATCTCAATGCTGCCTTCAGGATTTATTGTGCAAGTATTTTGGTGGATTTCCTTTTTGTCTCTTTGGAAAAGCAGGCGGATATTGGCAGTGTAGGAGGGGACTGTAGATGCTGGTTTAAACCAAAGATAGACACAAAAAGCCTGAGTAACTGAGCGGGTCAGACAGCATCTCTGGAGAAAAGAAATCGGTGACGTATCAGGTCGAGACCCTTCTTCAGACATTGGCTCATTCTCAGCAGCTCAGGGGCAGTATGAGCATGTTGCATAGTAGCTCACACACCTGTGTTCTTGTTAAATGGGAGGGTTTAAAATCACTTCATAGGTTCTTTATTAAAACATTTTGTTATTAATTCTCGGGATGGTGGGACTGACATATGATGAAACATAGAAACATAGAAACATAGAAACATAGAAAATAGGTGCAGGAGTAGGCCGTTCGGCCCTTCGAGCCTGCACCGCCATTCAATATGATCATGGCTGATCATTCAACTCAGTATCTTGTACCTGCCTTCTCTCCATACCCCCTGATCCCTTTAGCCACAAGGGCCACATCTAACTCCCTCTTAAATATAGCCAATGAACTGGCCTCAACTACCTTCTGCGGGAGAGAATTCCAGAGATTCATCACTCTCTGTGTGAAAAAGGTTTTCCTCATCTCGGTCCTAAAAGATTTCCCCCTTATCCTTAAACTGTGACCCCTTGTTCTGGACTTCCCCAACATCGGGAACAATCTTCCTGAATCTAGCCTGTCCAACCCCTTAAGAATTTTGTAAGTTTCTATAAGATTCCCCCTCAATCTTCTAAATTCTAGCGAGTACAAACCATAGACTTTCTTCATATGAAAGTCCTGACATCCCAGGAATCAGTCTGGTGAACCTTCTCTGTACTCCCTCTATGGCAAGAATGTCTTTCCTCAGATTAGGAGACCAAAACTGTACGCAATACTCCAGGCGTGGTCTCACCAAGACCCTGTACAACTGCAGTAGAACCTCCCCGCTCCAATACTCAAATCCTTTTGCTATGAATGCTAACATACCATTCGCCTTCTTCACTGCCTGCTGCACCTGCATGCCTACTTTTAATGACTGGTGTACCATGACACCCAGGTCTCGCTGCATCTCCTCCTTTCCTTATCGGCCACCATTCAGATAATAATCTACTTTCCTGTTTTTGCTTGTATTCACTGGAATAAAGAATTCCACAGATTCACAACTTTCTGGGAGAAAAAGTTTTTCCTCATCTCAGTCCGAAATGGTCTACCCCTTATTCTTAAACTGTGATCCCTCGTTCTGGACTACCCAACTTGGGGAACATTTTTCCTGGCAGCGGCCAACTGGATGTTTTCAAAAGAGAGTTACTGTAGATTTAGCTCTTAGGGCTAACGGAATCAAGGGATATGGGGAAAAAGCAGGAATCGGGTACTGATTTTGGATAATCAGCCATGATCACATTGAATGGCAGTGCCGGCTTGAAGGGCCGAACGGCCTACTCCTGCACCTATTTTATTTTCTATGTCTCTATGAATAGGTGATGTTTCGGGTTGAGACCCTTCTTCGGACATTTTCTAGCACTCTGCTTTTTTGATTTAATATAATATTATTGCCTAACAATGGTCTTGTCTCCTGATGGATGGATGGTTGTGGGACCACATTGCATAGCTGAAAACAAGAGCATCAATGGTGTCCCTCTACAAAGCTGTTGCATAAATGGCAATCAGTTCAGAGTCTTAGATATATTGTAAACTGAGCTCCGAATGAGGTATACGTGTGGACAAATTATTGGAGCTGTTCCAGTCCTGCTGTGTGTTCCTCAACTGGGAATTGCGACACTGATCTCTTTGTGTTTACAGTATATTTTTTTTCTTTTTTGCCCACAAGGATGAAAGCATACTCCGGATGTCAGAATTGTAAACCCCTTTAAGTTAGTTTAGTTTAAAAAGCAGCAAGAACATATCTCTTTCAACAACACAGCACTGAGACTCGCAGGCAAGGGAAGATACCACATTAGTTACCCAGATTGTGCTGACTAGGCATTTCCTCGTTGAGAGAACTCAGTGTCTACTAATGAAGGGAAAATAACCTATTTTATTGAGCTAAAATTGACCCACAATCTGCTTTTGTGGTTTAATTTTAGCCTGTAGGCTCAATCCTAATTTTAATAGGTTTTTCTAGATGAATGGACAATAATGGTTTAGAACCCAGGAAAAATGGGTTTCTTGCGCAGTGAAGCTTTGATCCCATTAAGTGGCAATCATTTTCCCAGAAGATGACCACCATTAGCATTTGCAAGGGTATGATAACAGGGTCATCAATGATGTTGATGTCTAGACATGATAGGTGAGATATTATGTCACCTATCTGTCTGAAGGGTCTCGAGCCAAATGTCGCCCATTCCTTCTCTTCAGAGACACTGCCTGTCCCGCTGAGTTACTCCAGCATTTTGTGTCTATCTTCGGTTTGAACCAACATCTGCAGTTCCTTCCTACACATAGCTGAGGTATTGATGGGCTGCGAAGCTGAAGTATCGGTCTTCCTGGTTCTACGAGCAGTGCTGTAAAAACACTTGGCTTCCCTCTGAAACTTCTCCTTCCTTTCAGCATCAAACTATGTAAATATCAGCCTGCCCATGGTCCTGCAAATGGGACGGCACGGTGGTGCAGCGGTAGAGTTGCTGCCTTACACCGCTTACAGCGCCAGAAATCCGGGTTCGATCCTGACCATGGGTGCTGTCCATACGGAGCTTGTACGTTCTCCCCGTGACCGAGTGGGTTTTCTCCGGGTGCTCCGGGTTCCTCCCACACTCCAAAGAGGTACGGATTTGTAGGTTTATTGTCTTCTGTAAAGATTGTAAATTGCTGGAGAAACTCAGCGGGTGCAGCAGCATCTATGGAGCGAAGGAATAGGCAACGTTTCTGCAGGGATCGCTGGTCGGCATGGACTCGGTGGGCCGAAGGGCATATTTCCATGATCAATCTCTAAACTCTAAACTAAACCTAGCAACCTGGATAAGCTTGGCTGGCATCAACTTTTGGAATGTTAAAAATGTGATCCAAACCTACCTGTTTAAGCTGGTTGCATTCTTTACAGGCTGTGGAATTTTGACTCCACAATATGATATGATTTTCCCCACAGGTTTCCTGTCTGGAAGCTGATCTGGTAGACAGGACCAAAGATCTTTGACCTCTGGACAGGACTGTTATCTTTGAGAAAGCTACAAGTTAAGTGGAGGTGGACGCGCGGTTCATGTTGAATCTCTTACAGTGTATCTGATGCCATCAAGTGCATTAAAGGCAGGTTAGTGGAGCACTTGGGCCTGTACTCGCTGGAGTTTAGAAGGTTGAGGGGGGACCTCATTGAAACTTACAGAACAATGAAAGGCACAGATAGAGTGGATGTGGAAAGGATGTTTCCACTGGTGGGTGAGTCTTGGACCAGAAGTCATAGCCTCAGAATTAAAGGGCGCTCTTTTAGAATGGAGGTGAGGAGGAACTTCTTTAGTTAGAGGGTAGTTATTGCCACAAAGGTCAAGTCAGTGGATATTTCTACGGCAGAGATAGACAAATTCTTGATCAGAACAGGTATTAAGGGTTATGGGGAGAAGGCAGGAAAATGGAAGGCAGGGATCAGCCATGATTGAATGGCGTAGTGGACTCGATGGGCCAAATGGCCTAATTCTACTCCTATAACTTGTGAATTCAGCAGTGGAGCCCGCTGAGTTCCTCCAGCATTTTGTGTTTTGCTGAAGATTCCAGCATCTGCAGTTACTTATGGGTTGATGGTACACAAAAATGCTGGAGAAACTCAGCGGGTGCAGCAGCATCTATGGAGCGAAGGAATAGGCAACGTTTCGGCCCGAAACGTTGCCTATTTCCTTCGCTCCATAGATGCTGCTGCACCCGCTGAGTTTCTCCACCATTTTTGTGTACCTTGGATTTTCCAGCATCTGCAGTTCATTCTTGAAAACTTATGGGTTGATGATCACTTAGAGCTTGGCCTCCAAGAGTGTGCTAATGCCAAACCTTCACATTACAACTCAATCATTGAGTTTTGGGTGACCTTTGTTTTAGGAACGTAGTTGCCATTGGTTGGGCGTGCTTTCACTTGTTGTAAAGATGAGCTCTTCTGCAGCAGGACGTTTGTTGGAGATGCAACATTGCTGTAAAGAATATTAAGAAAAATATTGGGGCAATGTTACAGTCTTGCTTGGTGCTGCTCACCATTGACAATGCTTCTGCAGTAGATCTATTGGTTAATATATTAGCCAACAAGGTCACGCATTAAATGGATACAAATTAGTGTGGGCAGCTGAATTTGCGAAGGTTGTTTCACAATTGCAGCTAACTGATGGACTCAAAGGCTTCATTGAGAAAGCACATGGTGGTGTTTCCTGAATTATTCTTGGTGATGTGATGTGGGAAGATAATGTGCACTAGGTTTCTAGATGGACAGGATCCAGAGTGTGAGTCAGGGAAGGAGAGACTATTGTATAGGTACTGTAAGTGGTAGAACCTGTATATGGTAGTCCAGGGGCACCACACGATTGGCAGACTCGCCAACAGTCTGTCTGTTTTTCGTCTTTTTTCGTTAATTTTTGTGTGTTTTAAGTTTGTGTAAATGTTCTCTGGTTAGTTTTATGTGGGGGTCGGGGGAAACATTTTTTCAATCTCTTACCTTGCCGGAGATGCGATTGTTTTCCGGGTCGTATCTCTGGTCGCTCTGTGGCCTAACATCATGGAGCTGGAGGCCTTGCTCAGGACTCATATTGAACCCCACCGCGGGGCCGTGGACTTACCATCGGAGCTGATCCCTTGCCTGGGATCGCTCCACCCATGGACTACGGACTTTACCATCGAGGAGCTCGCAGCCTCGGGTGGAGACCGTAGATGTCGGGAGCCCCAATGACGTGGAAGTTTCGACTAGCCCCGACCCGGGTCCGATTGCACGACGAGGGGAGCTGAAATTCCCCCCGATGCAGGAGCTTTATCCCCCCCCTGCACGGAGGGCCCGACCGCCGGCTACAGGAGTAAGATTGTCACGTCAACGGAAGGCTCGAAGTCCCCGACCGCGGGAGAACAAAGATGGAAAGAAATTGAACTTTTTTTCGTCTTCCATCACAGTGGGGAATGTGGAGGAGTCACTGTGGTGGATGTTTATGTTAAAATGTATTTTGTGTGATCTGTTGCTTTTTATTTGTATGACTGTATAGCAAATCAAATTCCTTGGATGTTGCAAAACATACTTGGCTAATAAAGTATTGTATTGTATTGAATCTGTGGACAGGTAGATGGGAATTTTCAGGATAGGTTACAGGTAAAATCTATGGGGGGATTGTTCGGTGAGGCAGCATAGAATCGATGAGCTGGAATGACCTCCGTTTATGCCAGCAGTAAACATGGAAATATTGCAAATTTAGATTGCTTGATATGCTCACTGAGCTTCCCCAGCATCTGCAGTTCCTTGTTTTTTCAATTTAGCGAATGAGGAGCATACATTAGAAGGAAGTCAGAAGGGCAAGAATGGGGCGAGAGATAGCTCTGGCATTTATGACTAGGGAGAAACCAAATATAATTTATGTTCATTAAGGGAAAGAATGGTAACTAGAGAGGGAATAGGGCCCCTCAGAAACCAAGGCAGTTATCTATATGATACTTCTTCTTCTGTTCGAGTCCATCTTGTTACAAATGTTGACCTCACTGCCATCGTCCATCCTGAAAAGGACGCAAACCTCCGGCGACAATCAGTGGAAGCCATCACTTGTCGCAATAGATGATGGTGGTAGCTGAATTAGCTCAGGATGCTTCCAGTTTCCAGCCCCGCCACGTGGATGCATCTGCTATGGGACCATCTATGTGAGGAGCTGCAGGAGATGGGCAAGGTTTTCAATCAGTATTTCTTCTTTGTTTTTTT
This sequence comes from Amblyraja radiata, assembly GCF_010909765.2. NCBI lineage: Eukaryota > Metazoa > Chordata > Chondrichthyes > Rajiformes > Rajidae > Amblyraja > Amblyraja radiata. The sequence goes on along the minus strand of NC_045963.1, from coordinate 2,071,455 downwards.
CTGTGGAGAAAGACATGCAAACTGGGGAACTTACGGTAGTTAATGGAGATGTCTTGAGGACAGTCCATATTACAGTCAAGGAGGCGCTGGATGTCCTGAGGCATAAGAAGATAGATAAATATGTGGGAAGGTAATTTATTGGAGAGAATTCTGAAGGATAAAATACACATGCATTTGAATATTAGAGGCTGATTAGAAATCATCATCATGGCTTTGTACATGGGAGATCGTGTCTCACAAATTTGATTGAGCTTTTTGAAGATGTAACCAAGAAGGTTGATGAGGGCAAGGCCATAGATATTGTCTATATGGACTTCAGTAAGGTCTTTGATAAGGTTCCACATGGTAGGTTATTCTGGAAGGACAAGAAGAATGTAATATGGCAACCAGGGAGAGCTTGTTGCCTTGATACAGAATTGGCTTCATGGGGGAAAGCAGAAAGATGGTGTTTCTAGGCCTGCAACTGGTGGTGTGCCTCAGGGATACGGTGCTGGGCCCATTGCTGTCTGCGGTTTACATCAACAGTTTAGATGAGAATGTGCAAGGCATGATTAGTACGTTTGTGACACTAAACAAAGTAGTATTGTAGAGGGTGAAAAAGGTTAACAAAAAATGACAACAGGATCTTGATCAGCTGGGCCAGTGGGTTGAAGAATGGCTAATGGAGTTCAGTGCAGATACGTGTGAGGTGCCGCATTTGGGGAAGTTAAACCAGCGCAGGATCTTAACAGAGAATTGTAGGGCCCCGGGGAGTATTGTAGTCAAGTCAAGTCACTTATATTTCTATAGCACATTTAAAAAACAACTCTCGTTGACCAAAGTGCTTTACATTGGTGGAGGTACTAATGTTATACAACATTGTTTCATAGATTAAGTACATACGTAAATACATACATATAGCCCTCTCTTAGAGGACGTCAAGAAAGGCTTGAGAGTAAAGGTGAGTTTTAAGTCTCGACTTAAAAGAGTCGATGGAGGGGGCAGTTCTGATGGGAAGAGGGATGCTGTTCCACAGTCTAGGAGCTGCAACCGCAAAGGCACGGTCGCCCCTGAGCTTTATGCGTAGACTGCGGGATGTTCAGTAACCCCCAAGTCGGCCGATCTGAGGGACCTGGAGGTGGTGTGGTGGGTAAGCAGACTTTTGATGTAGGTGGGGGCAAGCCCACTGAGGGCTTTGTAAACATAAAGAAGGATCTTGAAATTTATTCGGAACCGCACAGGGAGCCAAAGTATTGTAGTGCAGAGGGATCTAGGAGTACAGATGCACAGTACCCTGAAAGTGATGTTACAGGTAAAGGCCTTTAGTACATTGGCCTTCATTAGTCTGGAAATTGAGTATAGAAGTTGGGACATTATGTTACAATTCTACAGGACATTGGTGAGTCCTTTGGAGTACTGTGTTCAGTACTGTCCACCCTTCTATAGGAAGGATGTAATTAAGCTGGAAAGAGTGCAAATAAGATTAATGAGGATGTTGCCAGGTCTCGAGGGCCTGAGTTATAGGTACAGATTGGGCAGGCTAGGACTTTATTCCTTGGAGCGCAGGGGGATAGAAACATAGAAATTAGGTGCAGGAGTAGGCCATTCGGCCCTTCGAGCCTGCTCCGCCATTCAATATGATCATGGCTGATCATCCAACTCAGTATCCCATACCTGCCTTCTCTCCATACCCTCTGATCCCCTTAGCCACAAGGGCCACATCTAACTCCCTCTTAAATATAGCCAATGAACTGGCCTCGACTACCCTCTGTGGCAGGGAGTTCCAGAGATTCACCACTCTCTGTGTGAAAAAAGTTCTTCTCATCTCGGCTTTAAAGGATTTCCCCCTTATCCTTAAGCTGTGACCCCTTGTCCTGGACTTCCCCAACATCGGGAGCAATCTTCCTGCATCTAGCCTGTCCAACCCCTTAAGAATTTTGTAAGTTTCTATAAGACCCCCTCTCAATCTCCTAAATTCTAGAGAGTATAAACCAAGTCTATCCAGTCTTTCTTCATAAGACAGTCCTGACATCCCAGGAATCAGTCTGGTGAACCTTCTCTGCACTCCCTCTATGGCAATAATGTCCTTCCTCAGATTGTGGTAATCATACAGAGGTGTACAAAATCACGAATAAATATTTTCCCCAGAGGAGGAGAATCAAGATCCAGAGAACATAGGTTTAAGGTGACAAGGGAAAGATTAAGTAGGAACCTGAGGGGCAACTTTTTCACTCAGGATGGTGGATGTATGGAATGAGCTACCAGCGGAGGTAGTTGAGGCAGAAACTAAACAGGTACCAATGAAACAGTGGTGAAAGAAGGGTCTCGACCCGAAGCGTCATCTATTCATTCTCTCCTGAGATGCTGCCTGTCCCACTGAGTTACTCCAGCATTTTGTGCCTATCTTAGGTACCATAACAACATGTAAAAAGGACAATTGGACAGGTACATTGATAGCAAGAGTTTAGAGGAATGTGGACCAAATCCAGGCAAATAGGACTGGCTTAGATGGGGCATCTTGGTCGGCATAGATGAGTTGGGCTAAAGGGCCTGTTTCCATTCTCAATGACTCAATAACTCCAAAGACGCACAGGCTTGTGGGTTAATTGGCGTGGTGCTTAAATTGTCCCTAATGGATGGATCACTGGATGGATTTAAGAGAGAGCTAGATAGAGCTCTAGGGGCTAGTGGAGTCAAGGGATATGGGGAGAAGGCAGGCACGGGTTATTTTTTTTATTTTTTTTAATATATTTTTTTATTAAAGGTAATCAATTACAATGCTTCAAACAACTTTATATCAAATTAATTCAATTTGCATTAAGTAAAACACTAGTAATACTTATCTACTATTTTTTTAGAAATAATGATAGAGAAAGAATAGAACAGTTATAAATCATTAAGAGAGTGATTAAATAATAATTTGATTATATATAAGAAAGAAAAGAGAAACGAAAAAAAAAAAAAAAAAAAAAATTTGAGTAACCACAATATGTATTATTAATAACACTACTACAAGTGATAGTATCAATAAAGACATATATGTTAATTCCAATATAAAAATGAATTATTCTCACCAAATCCCGCAGGGTGCACGCCGAGCTGTGTTGCCAAGAACAGCTACTTCTCTAAATACTGTATATATGGAGACCATATCTGTTCAAAAGAATTATACTTGTCCAATAGGACAAATCTAATTCTTTCCAGATGTAACGTCTCCATCATCTCTGTTGCCCACATTTTGGTTGTGGGGGATAATGTTCCCTTCCAAAATTTCAATATGATTTTTTTTCCCAATTATCAAACAGTAATCAAATAAATTTCTTTGATTTACTGTAAGTGATAGATGTAAATCCGGAATTCCAAATATTATTAGCTTTGGGTTCGGGTCCAATTTAACTTTGATGACTTCAGAAATAACTTTAAAAATTTCTGTCCAGTAATAATTCAATTTAGGACATGTAACGAAACTATGTATTAAATTTGCCTCTGCTTTCTTGCACTTATCACAAATAGCGGAGAGATTCGGAAAAATACTATTTAATTTAGTTTTCGAATAATGTAACCTATATAATACTTTAAATTGTATCAGTATATGTCTGGCGTTTAATGAACACCGGTGTATTCGTTGTAGACTTTCTTCCCAGTTTTCTTTTGTTATAGCCAATCCCATTTCATTTTCCCATGCTTGACGATATATTTCCGTTATTGGATTCTCCTTATCCAAAATGATGTTATATATATAGGCTATTAATTTTTCTGTATTTGGATGTAAATTAAACAGTTCGTCTAACAATCCTGCTTCTTTATTTTTATAATCTTGTGTATTGGATTTAATATAATCTCTAATTTGTAAATACCTAAACAAATGTTGTGGAGACAATCCATAAATATCTTGTAACTCCTGGAATAAAAGAAATTTTCCTTTTCTATAAAGGTGTTCTATCCTTGTAATTCCTAAATCATCCCATTGTTTAAACCCCCCATCTAATATAGCAGGTTTAAACGATGGATTATTCATAATTGGTAATCTAAATGAGAGATTATCCAAATGTAGAGTCTTAACTATTTGTTTCCAAATACGTCTATTATTATATATTATTAGGTTGTCTTTATAATATTTTTTTTGTACTTCCGTTGGTGCAAAAATTATCGAACCTACATTGAAAGGTAGACAGTCTTCCTTTTCTATATTTAACCATGTCGGTTCATGATCCATATTTACCCACCAGAAATTCATATTCTTAATCTGAACAGCCCAGAAATAATATAAAAAGTTTGGAAGTGCTAATCCTCCATTTATCTTAGCTTTGCATAGATGTTTTTTATTTATTCTGTGATTTTTATAATCCCAAATAAAACTATTGACAATATTATCAATTTTTAAAAAAAAAGTTTTCGGAAGAAAAAAAGGAATAGCCTGAAACAAATATAACAACTGCGGTAGAAATACCATCTTTATGGCACTTATTCTACCAATCATGGATATAGGAAGTGTTTTCCAATATAAAATATTTTTTCTAAGTTTATCTAATAGTTGAGGATAGTTGGATTTTATTAATGAGTTATGAGTTTTAGTTACGTTATTGATAGGGTTATTGATAGGGGACGATCAGCCATGATCACAATGAATGGCGGTGCTGGCTCGAAGGGCCGAATGGCCTCCTCCTGCACCTATTTTCTATGTTTCTATGTTTCTATGTTTCTATGTAATAGTAGGATGATGTTAATGTGCGGGGATCACTGGTCGGTGCAGACTCGGTGGGCCGAAGGGCCTGTTTCCACGCTGTATCTCTAAACAAAACTAAATTAAACTGTCTATGATTCTAAGTGTTGGGCTGAATGGCCCATTCTGTGTAACTTGATCAGAGCCTGATGCACTACAATCTTTAATATTCTCTGTGGTGTTGCTCAGGTTTAAATGGCAGAAATAGTGAACTTCTTTAGAGATAAAAGTTTCACACTGATTAAAAATGCGGTGGAATTTATGTTCACAGAGTGCCCCAAGGAAACATTACTTGTGTAACTGATCCTGACCCCTCCTTTCTTAAGGCACTGGCTGGCACATGTTGTAACATGATTCTAAAGTGATCAAAAACGTGCCGGAGTTAGTTTAACATTCAGATGGAAAATGTAATTTTTGCAAAGTAAAATATAGAACAGCAGAATATTGCTGACATGACTTCATCCCCTGCTTTAATATTATCAAATATACAGGAATACTTAATTTCACCAAACATCGGTAAGGCAGCAAAATTAGCTCCTTTCAATGAGTTAGTCTATCCTAAAACACGTGCAAATGAAAGCACTCCTCTTGATTAAGCGATACTGTGACTTTTTGTGTATGTTTGAGTTTCCCAGTATTTGTTCTGCTTTTCCCCCGATGCTGGGGAATAGTTCCCAAATTATCAGTAATCCTGCAGATAACCTGCTAAAGCAGTAAAGGTCAAAACAAGATATACATGGGCAGAATTCGCTTTTAAAATATGAGGGGGGAGGGGAGGGGGGGGGGGGTGGGGCGGCCCGATGACAAGTGTGCATGTCAACTAACAATTTTATCTCCCCCCATCAAAAGTTTCTTTATGTATGTTTTTGTTAGTTTGTGAAAAGTTTACGTGTGTTGTTTTCTCCTTTTTTCTTTTCCAAGGACTTTATTCAGCAAAAATGCATAGTACATCACATCAAAGAACATATTCAGAGGTTACAATACATCAAGCAATCATTATAGTACAATGAGGAAGTCATTATTTACAATGCTCTCGAGCCCATGCTGCGACCAGCGTTCACGGAAGGCCTCCAGAGTCCCCGTGAACACCGCTTGTTCCCTCTCCAGGGACACGCGAGCAGGGACATAGGCCCGGAAGAGGGGCAGGCAGCCGACTCTGGCGCGACCATCGACCGCCCGCTGCCTGGACCAGCGAATGGCCATCTTGGGCATTTTTCAGCATGAGAAAAAATACGCCGCGACTTAGCTGAGGCCTCGATAACGCAGGCGCTACTCTCGAGCATGAAGGAGAGTTACAAAGACCTCCTAGGACCTCATGTCGACCATGCTGCGAGTATGAGTCGAGGGTAAACTCTTCTACACTCGCCAATTAGGTCGCCGCAGTGGGACTGGCCCTTTACTACTAGCATGGGGTCAAGGAAAGAGTGTTCACGTCGCGGCCCTGTTTCCACCAATCTCTCCACCACCACGCATAAGAAGCACAAGAAGCGACAAGACAGACATCATTGTATGCAGATGCTGAGGACTTCTAATCTTGTGCGTGGATAAGAAGAAGACTACAGGGCGGACCATGTGAAGGTTGCAATATTCCACCCCAAAAGGGTTGTGGTGGAAGGACAATAGGCAGGCTGGAGGTCTGTGACCAGTGGTGTTCCACCAGGATCTGTGCTGGGAACTCTGTCGTTAGCGATGTATATAAATGACTTAGATGTAAATGTGGACGGGTTGGTTGGTAAGTTTGCAGGCGACACCGAGATTGCTGGGATTGGGGACTGTGAGGAAGGTTGTCAAAATGTACAGCTGGATAGAGATCAGCCACAGAAATGGGTGGAGAAATGGCAGATGGAGTTTAATCTGAGCAAGTTTTAGGTGTTGCACTTTGGGAGGTCAAATGTAAGGGGAAATACAGTGGCTTGCAAAAGTATTCATACCCTTGAACTTTTCCACATTTTGTCACGTTACAACCACAAACGTAAATGTATTTTATTGGGATTGTATGTGATAGACCAACACAAAGTGGCGCATAATTGTGAAGTGGAAGGAAAATGATACATGGTTTTCAAATTTTTTTACAAATAAAAAACTGAAAAGTGTGGCGTGCAAAAGTATTCAGCCCCCCTGAGTCAATACTTTGTAGAACCACCTTTCGCTGCAATTACAGCTGCAAGTCTTTTGGGGTATGTCTCTACCAGCTTTGCACATCTAGAGACTGAAATTTTTGTCCATTCTTCTTTGCAAAATAGCTCAAGCTCAGTCAGATTGGATGGAGAGCGTCTGTGAACAGCAATTTCTTGCCAGAGATTCTCAATTGGATTTAGGTCTGGACTTTGACTGGGCCATTCCAACACATGAATATGCTTTGATCTAAACCATTCCATTGTAGCTCTGGCTGTATGTTTAGGGCTGTATGTTTACACTTTTCAGTTTTTTATTTGTAAAAAAATTTGAAAACCATGTATCATTTTCCTTCCACTTCACAATTATGCGCATAACATCCCAATAAAATACATTTACGTTTGTCGTTGTAACGTGACAAAATGTGGAAAAGTTCAAGGGGTATGAAAACTTTTGCAAGCCACTGTATATACAATTAATGGCTTGAACCTTAACATCATTGATGTGCAGACGGACCTTGGGGTCCAAGTCCATAACTCCCTGAGATTATCAACACATGTAGATAGAGTGTTAAAGAAGGCATATGGCTTGCTTGCTTTCATAACTTGGGCCATTGAGTATTAGAGTCAGGAAGTCATGATGCAACTTTGTAGGACTTTCGAAAGACACAAAATGCTAGAGTAACTCAGCGGGCCAGGCAGCATCTCGGGAGAAAAGGAATAGGTGACATTTTGGGTCGAGACCCTTCTTCAAACCTATTCCCTCTCTCCAGAGTTACTCCAGCTTTTTGTCCCTATCCTCAGCAGCCTGGAAAATCGCTGAGGCTAAAAAGCCGTGAATGACCCTGACCATTGTTGCAGGAAGGGAGTCAGAGGTTATGGGGAGAAGGTTAGGAGGGAGGGATAGATCAGCCTTGCTCCTATACTCAAATCCTCTCGCGATGAAGGCCAACATGCCATTTGCTTTCTTCACTGTCTGCTGTACCCGCATGTTTACTTTATAATAGAATAGTAGAATAGAATAGTTTCTTTATTGTCATTGTAACATGAACCATGTACAACGAAATTGTAAAATGTCAGCCAGTCAGTGCACCATTTAAACATTTCTAAAAGCTAACGATACATACAAGGTAAAATATTTAAAAAAAGATAAACAACTAAAATAAATATCATGAAAATAGCACGCATAAACACCCAGCCCTACATCCTTCTGTCGATTTCACAGTCTCTTATTATGTATCGCCCCTGCGTTCCTTGGCGGCTACATTTAGTGCCTTTATAGCAGTGGGGTAAAAACTGTTTTTAAGTCTGTTTGTCCTTGCCCTTGTAGATCTGTACCGTCTGCCTGACGGTAACAGTTCAAACAGGGAGTGTCCGGGGTGGGAAATGTCCTTTATAATACTCTGGGATTTTTTGATGCAGCGGGAACTGTGTAAGTCCTCCAAGGTAAGGAGAGGGCAGCCGACAATCCTCTGGGCGTTGTCAATGGCCCTCTGGAGCGCTTTCCTCTGAGCCGCTGTGCAGCTGGTGTACCATACGCATACACAGTATGTTAGGATGCTCTCAATGGAGCACCGATAAAAGGACAGCAGCAGTCTCTGAGTGATGTTATTCTTCCTGAGCACCCTCAGGAAGTGCAGTCTCTGCTGGACCTTTTTCAGCAGCGCAGAGGTGTTCACGCTCCACGTCAGGTCCTCCTCAATATGGATTCCCAGGAAGCGGAAATCCGCCACCCTCTCCACACAGTCCCCTCCGATAGTTAATGGTACCATGTCCGTTTTATTCTTTCTGAAGTCTATTATTATTTCCTTTGTCTTTAAGGTGTTGAGGAGCAGGTTATTTTCTCCACACCACACTGTCAGCTGCTCCGCCTCATCCCGGTAGGCGTACTCGTCCCCCCCGGAGATGAGTCCCACCACCGTAGTGTCATCCGCAAATTTGACAATGGTGTTGCTGTGGTGGGCGGGGGTGCAGTCATGTGTGTAGATGGTGTAGAGCAGGGGGCTCAGCACGCAGCCCTGTGGAGAGCCGGTACTGAGGGCCGTGGATGTGTGATGGCCCACTCTGACTCTCTGGCTGCGAGCTGACAGGAAGCTATTTATCCACATGCAGGTGGAGTGTGGAAGTCCCAAGTCCCCCAGTTTGTCCACCAGTTTGTGGGGAAGGATGGTATTAAAGGCAGAGCTGTAGTCCACAAAGAGCATCCGCACGTAGCTCCCCGGCTGCTCCAGGTGGGACAGTGTAGCATGGAGAGCTGTGGCTACAGCGTCCTCTGTGGATCTATTCGCTCTGTACGCAAACTGGTGGGGGTCAAAGCTTCGGGGCAGGAGTGATGTGATATGACCCCGGACCAGTTTTTCAAAACACTTCATCACCACTGGTGTGAGTGCGACTGGCCGGTAGTCGTTGAGGCTGGAAATGTGGGGTTTTTTGGGCAAGGGGACTATGGTTGCGGACTTCAGACAGGGTGGACTGGGCCAGAGACTGGTTGAAAATCCTCGTACAGACTCCAGCCAGCTGGTCAGCGCAGTCCTTCAGCACGCGTCCAGAGACGCCGTCGGGTCCAGTAGCCTTCCTCGGATTGATGGCCCGCAGCGTGCGCCTCACCTCATGCTCCTCTATCTTGAGGGTTAAGCTGCTGTGGACCATGTGGTGTGATGTGGCTGTCTCGGGTGGCTCCACTTCAAAGCGAGCAAAGAAGAGGTTCAGCTCCTCTGCCAACGAGGCGTCACCTTCAGCAGCTCCAAGGTTGGTCTTGTAGTTGGTTAGATACTGGATCCCCTGCCACACCTGCCTGCTGTTGTTACTGTCCAGGTGGTCCTCTATCTTCCTCCTGTAGTCTGATTTGGCCTCTCTGATGCCTCTCTTCAGGTTAGCTCGGGCCGTGCTGTATAAAGCCCTATCGCCAGACCTAAAAGCGGTGTTCCTCTCTTTTAACAATAAAGTTTGTTTCTAGCTGGGAAGGTGACCAAAAATTAGGGACATGTGGTATATGTCAACATCTAGCTATACCACGTTTACTGTTCCACTGTGGATTGTTTTGGGCCCTCTCTGGAAATAATTTGCCGTGACCTCTTCAAGCTGCATTTCTAAAAATATATTTTTTAACTTCACTGTGCAAAATTGTTTTAAATAGGAATGTTGCCCTGGGGGCAGGTAACAATTGTCAGCAATGTAACTTTCCCAAAGTATCTCACTCAAGCATTTGACACTTATTTGCAGAATGGAGACATCACTGGCAAGGTCATCATTTACTGGGTGCCAACCACCTAGCTGCGCTGTTTAAAAATCAATACCTTGTCACCTAACTGTTCAGTTTAGTTTATTGTCACGTGTACCAAGGTAAAGTGAAAAGCTTTTGTTGTGTGCTGTTCATTTAGCGGAAAGATAATACATGATTACAACCGGGCCATTTGCAGTGTATGGATATTTAAGAGTGTGATTGTATATGATTGTTCATCTGCTTATGTGGCTAACACGCAATTAGTCGCCTGGGTTGGGCACCAGGATTTCTTCTTAAAAAGTGCTAGTTTAAGAAAGACCCAGTGAATTAATAGTTACAGTTAAGGGCCTGTCCCACTTGGACGACCTAATCCACGACTTTAGAAGACCCTAGACGAGTTGAAAAAAATATCAAGGTTGTATTGACTCGCCGAAGTAAAAGACCTCCTACGACTATGTCTCTGACCTCCTACGACTATGTCTACGACATCCTACGACTATGTCTCCGACCTCCTACGACTATGTCTACGACCTCCTACGACTATGTCTACGACATCCTACGACTATGTCTCCGACCTCCTACGACTATGTCTACGACATCCTACGACTATGTCTACGACCTCCTACGACCCCCCTCGACCTCAGTCTTCCACACCTAAGGCCAACTACGACTAGCTACGAGTGGCAAATGATCACATGATAAGATGATGTCATGTTTGCATTTTTTTTCTCGGGCCAGTTACCGACCCACGACTACCTACGGCTACCATCATGACCTACTACGACCTACCTACGACCTACCTACGACCTACCTACGAGTAAAAAGTATCGATTTTTTCCATGCCGACCTTTTTTTCTACGTGGACATTTTTTGTCAGGCTGGAAAAAACACCGCAACCTACTTGAGGCCATGGGTACGCGGAGACCACTCACGAACGTGAGGAAGGGTTACGAAGACCTCTTACGTCCTCCTACGACCTCGTGGCGACCATGCTGTGAGTATGAAAAGGGCAAACTCGGCAGAGGTCGCCAATCAGGTCGTGAAAGTGGGACAGGGGCTTTACTTGAATTCTCCAATTATTGGTGGGGTGTGAACTCATGCATCTAATCAATAGTTTAATCCCCGGTGGGGTGTGAACTCATGCATCTAATCAATAGTTTAATCCCTGGTGGGGTTTGAACTCATGCATCTAATCAATAGTTTAATCCCTGGTGGGGTGTGAACTCATGCATCTAATCAATAGTTTAATCCCCGGTGGGGTGTGAACTCATGCATCTAATCAATAGTTTAGTGATTTATCACAATTTTGTCATCTCAATTTTTCCAAGACTGTTGCTCTAAACATAACTCAGAACATCTGACGTGTAAAAGGTAAATAACTGCATCTACCTTGCACCTTTCATAATATTGGGCTGTACCACACTGGGAAATATTAAATAATATTCAATAATAATATTTAGAACCATACTAAATATTAGGACACACTTTAAAGCAAGAAGTATTTCTAAATTGTAATGGGGGGGGATGACTTCCAGGAGGCCATGAAGAAGCCGGTCGATGGAGCCCCGTGACCGGCCCTGCCGTATTAGCCGGGAAATCCTGTATTTTGGGCTAAATTGGTTTGTCCCGTATGGGACCGCCCTTGTCCCGTATTAGACTGCTACTACACGGGTTGAGGGGACTGTCTGGTCGGAGCACCGCGTCCGGCCCCGCCTCACCCGTCCTGCCGTAGTGTAGCGCATGGAGTGCAGCAGCAGCGCCTCGCCCATGGTTGGTCGGCAGCCCAGCCGGATGTCCGACCTTCAGACTTTCGTTTACCTCTGACATCACCACCGCCCCTCCTTTTCATGACCAATCATCGATTCATGAGTTGGATGGGGTGCCTGCCGGACTTTGCGGCCCACCAGCTGGGCTTTGTGTGCAGCCCAGTACCCGGGCCAACTCATCATTCACCCAGCCACGGCCGAGTCGGTCAACGAATTGCCGTTGGGAATTTGTCCCTTATTTTGACCTTTTGTCCCTTATTTGGGAGTGAGAAAGTTGGCAACCCTAGCCGTGGCCATTAGGAGTGGACCCAGCCGCAATCAACGAGGAGGCCAGATCGGAGATCGATGGGGGCAGCAGCTGCAGAGGTCAGCGGCTGTCGAGGGGCCTTTTTTTCCCAAGGGGATTTTTTGAAAAAATTAATTTAAATACGCATAAAATACTGGAAATATTCAGCAGGTCGGGCAGTATTTGTCAACAGAGAAACAATTATCATTTCAGTTCTAGGACTCCGTCAGAACTGTATGAATGAACACTTTCTTATTGCTCAATGCAAGACCAAAGATAGGGTTAGGGTTCTGAAAGTACTGATCTGAAAGCCCACTTCATATAGGGTACATCCAGATTTTGACCACGTTATCAGTCTGATTTGATTTGCCCGGTCACTGGTCATGGAGGTCGGTGATCGTCGCGGGCCCCAGTCATCAAGGGCGCCGGTCAAGGATGGGTAACGTAAGTGCCGGAGGACACGCCACCGAGAATAAAGGAGAACCTGGTGTGGGGGGTAGAACAAAGGAGGACCTAGTGTGGGGGGTAGAACAAAGGAGGAGCCAGCGTGGGATACTTTGTAACTTTGTTGAGGCCCTTTACGTGGTGACTCTTTGCATACCTTGCAAAACAAAGAATATCACTGTGACTTGTCACACGCGACAATAAAGTATCATACAGCAGTCAAGATCGGAGAATTAATGCTGACACAAAACCAGGATATTCCCCAGGAGGTGCAACAAGGAAAACAAAAACTTGTGGGGTCACATTTGCTACCCTCAAATCTGCAGGAAACAGTCAGGAATCTATAGAATTTTTGGAAAATGATAAATATGAAATATTTTTAATTTTTCAGCTATTTCCATATTCTCTATCACAACTGCTTCCAACCACTTGCTAGCCCTTTCCTTTACACATGCCTACAGCAACTCTCACAGACTATTTTTATGTTTCTTGTTAGATATTCTATTTTCATTATCAATTTCTAGGTTATCTTTTGCTGAATTACAAAATGCTCCCAGTCCTCAGGCTTCCTGCTTTTTCTGACAATATTAGACGTTGCTGCATTATAAAGTTGGACTATTTCTCCTGTTGTGTTTTTGTGCCTTAAAGGAATGTTGATGTAATTGGTGCATTATTTCTTCACTTGCCTGTCCCCTGTCAGACCCTATAATCTTAATCTACTCCAGCCAAGTCCATACCTTCACAGTTAAGTTGAAAACCCTGGTTTCAAATGGAACTAAATCACTTATGAAAATGTAAAATGCAATTGTGTTATGGTTATTTTTTTCCCAAGGGGATATTTTGCAAAAAACAAATAAATTAATAAATAAAAGCATAAAATACTGGAAATGTTCAGCAGGTCAGGCAGCATTTGTATACAGAGAAACAATTGTCATGTCACTATGTTTAAGAAGGAACTGCAGATGCTGGAAAATCGAAGGTAGACAAAAGTGCTGGAGAAACTCAGCGGGTGCAGCAGCATCTATGGAGTGAAGGAGTTTCGGCCCGAAACGTTGCCTATTTCCTTCGCTCCATAGATGCTGCTGCACCTGCTGAGTTTCTCCGGCACTTTTGTCTACCTTCGATCATCATTTCAGTTCTAGGACTCTGTCAGAACTGTACGAATTAACACTTTCTTATTGCTCAATGCAAGACCAAAGATAGGTAGTTCCTTAACATACTGATCTGAAAGTTCACTTCATATACATCCAGATTTTGACCACGTTATCAGTATTAATTTGATTTTCCCAGTCTATATGTAAAGATTGCTGTGTTATTTTCACACGCAACATGCCAAAGTCTTTTACACCATGCTACCTACCTGACGCTACATCCAAGGAAACTTGAAATTAAAATTAAATTAAAAGTGACAACAAAAAGAAAAGGACAAGCAACTGTTGGCTGGGGTGCCGTGTGCACAGCACCTTCACCGGAACGAACGAACGAACACAGACTTATCCCTTGGGAAGAGGATTCTAAACTAGAGTAACCCCCTCCTCCCCCCACCCAACCCCCCCTCCGCCCCCCCCCCCCCCCCCCGGGTCCGCCTTTGTTCTCCCACCGTCCCTCATGGCGGTCCCCCCATGCTGGGTCCCCATTCTTCTGATTGAACCAAATGAACCTCTCTGAGGATATTGGTCCTGTCCCAGATGAGGTCTAACCTGTAGACTTGCACAGGACTACCTGTCCTCAAAAAGCTCTCAAAAATCTAAATCCCTACATCCTACCATCAGCCACACATTCACTGTCTCTGTTTTTCTACTACTGTACTGCTTAGCACATGGCACAGAGAATTCTCAATAACATTTACTTCTCAATCAATGGTATCAATGATGGTCACTCTGCAGTTTGATAATGGGTAGGCAATAGTTTTGATAGTATATTTTGAAGGGAACCAGTAGTTTGTAAATTGGCTCCCACAAGTCTTACATTACCACAGTAAATATTCCATTGGCTGTAAAGACCTTTGATAAAAGCACAAAGTGCTAGCGGAACTCAACGTGTCACAGAGTATTTGGATCGGGATCATTCTTCAGACTTCAGTACCTGTAGTTTAATTTCGTTTAGTTGAGTTTAGTTTAGTTTAGTTGAGTTTAGAGACACAGCGCGGGAACTGGCCCTTCGGCATTGGACCGCGACCCACGCACACTAACACTACCCGACACACGCTAGGGTCAATTTCACATTTATACATGTACACCAAGCCAATTAACCTCCAAACCTGTACACCTTTGGAGTGGGTGAGGAAACCAAAGATCTTGGAGAGAACCCATGCAGGTCACGGGGAGAGCGTACAGCCTAGCACCGGTGGTCAGGATTGAACCCGGGTCTCTGGCACTGTAAGGCAGTAACTCTACCGCTGCACCACCATACCACCCCTAAAGAGAGAGAAAACTGGTATAGAGGTGGGACAAAGCCTAGCAAATGACAGGTGGTTACAGGCAAGGGAGTGGAGATTGGAGGATGGGTGTAGTAAATGACAAAGGTTAGAGGTGAACAGGAAGCAAAAGGGTGTCAGATAAAGGGGCAGTCCCACTGCAAGTTTTGAAGAGTTTGCCCTCGACTCAAACTCGCAGCATGGTCGACACGTGATCCTAGGAAGTCCTATGAGGTCACTGGAACTCTCCTTCATGCTTGATGGAAGTTCCCGCATATTCGCGGCCTCAGTTTGGTCGAGGAAAAGTTTTCAGCATGCTGAAACATTTTCTGCGAGTAAAAATTGGTCGGCATGGTTCTTTTGAACTCGTAGTGCAGTGAAGTGGGGTCACTATGTTGTTACAGGCAGTCGAGGGCAGCCGTAGGCAATCTCCTTCCGGGCATTTTAATTGGCTCATTGGAGTTTTCAGGACCAACGAAAACCGACCGGTAGGTTAAATGCCCGCCAAACTTTATTAAACGTTGTCTGGCTTCTTAAAAGTGTCCCCACTCCTTCTGCCCCACTTCTCCCCCGCTTCTTCCCCCCTTCTCTCCCCTTCCTTCCCCATTCTCTCCCCTTCTCTCCCCTTCTCTCCCCCCCCCCCACCCCCGCGCTCTCTAAAGGACTTACCGTACACTGTGCAGCCGTCTTTTACCTTCCTGTTCATCGTGGGTGTGAATTTCAGACAGCGCTCCCCCGCTTTCCCTGACCCCCTCCTTGGCGATGTGTTTGTGTGTGTGTGCGGTCGGTCGATCCAGCTCACAGTTTCATCGCTGACGGTCGATCCAGCTCAAGGTTTTTCAGGCGAGTGCCCTCGAGCTTGAAGGTCGAAGACAGTCTTCTGAACTCGCGGATTAGGTCGCTGCAGTGGGACAGCCCCTTAAGGAAAGAAGAGGAGGGAAATGCAAAGCCAGAGGGAGGGATATGGGTGGGATAGGATGGGGATGGGCAAAGAGGGGTATAAAAGGGAAATGTGGGACGGGGATGGTAGTTGAGCAAACACAAGAGCAGGATTATTGGGGCTGTGGGAGATGGAGGGGGACATGTGTGCACACTAGGGTGGTGGGGAGGCTAGGGAAAGAGTGGGGGTAGGGGTGATCTTACTTGTACATGGATAATTCAGTGTTTATGCTTCTAGGTTGTAGGATACCCAAGTGGAATATGAGGTGCTATTCTTCCAGTTTGTGTGTGGCCTCACTCTGGCAATGAAGGAGGCCAAGAAGCGAAATGTTGGCTCGGGAATGGGAAGGTATGTTAAACTAGTTGGCATCCGGGAGACCCAGCAAGCCTTGGCGGCCACAGCACAAGCGGAACGACTGTAAAGTCTTGGTCATCGTTGATACACTTGGTCTCAACCATGTAAAGGAGACCGCATCGGGAGGACCAAAGGCAGGAAGAGGTGCAAGTTTGCAAGAGGTGCACATGAACCTCTGCCTCACCTGTAAAGGCTGTTGCGGTCCCTGGATGGAGGTGATAGAGCAGGAGCAGTAAACAGGTGTACATTCCTGTGGTTGCAGAGAAAGTGTCTGGACAGGCGGTGCATTTGGTGGGAAGAGATGAGTGAACCAAAGGGCTGGGATGCGAGTGGTTGCAAAAGCAAAAAGAAAGGGGTGAGTGGTCTTTTTAAGAAATGTTGAAAGAGACATGAAAGATAACAGGGAATCATTTGTGACTTTAATTCTTATAGGCAATACTTGATTCCATTAAGCATTCTAGCTTTTTGACCACATATTTGTTTTAATGTATGTTTTTGTCATAAATTATGCTGGATAATGCTCCCATGAGCTTCCATGGAATGATTCATTATGTTAAAGGTATTATAAATAGACCTTGTTGTTGTTGAAAGCAAGTTTCATTCAATTTGTAGGTCGCATAAAAACAGATGTTTGACCACACCTCTGCAATTATTCTCTAGATGAATCATCCTTTGGGTTGCAACAGATATTGTGTTCCTAGGTTGTGTATGAATAATCCCATACGTAATGGGCAGGTCGCAGCCTGACACGGGATGATTGGGTTTTTAACTCGATCAAGTTGAAAAATGTATTGGTTTATTAACATCACATGTAGCGAGATACAGTGAGAAGCTTTGATTTCTATGCTTTCCAGGCAAATCTTATCAAACATAAGTACATCAGCTAGTCCTAAGGTCATAAGTGATAGTAGAATTAGGCCATTCGGCCCATCAAGTCTACTCCGCCATTCAATCATGGCTGATCTATCTCTCCCTCCCAACACCATTCTCCTGCCTTCTCCCCATAACCTCTGACACCCCTATTAATCAAGAATCTATCTATCTCTGCCTTAAAAATATCCACTGAATTGGCCTCCACACCCTTCTGTGGCAAAGAATTCCACAGATTCACCACCCTCTGACTAAATAAATTTATCCACATCTCCTTCCCAAAAGAACGTCCTTTAATTCTGAGGCTGTGACCTCTAGTCCTAGACTCTCCACATCCTCTCCACATCCACTCCATCCAAGCTTTTCATTATTCCGTATGTTTCAATGAGGTCCCCCTCATTCTTCTAAACTCCAGTGAGTGCAGGCCCAGTGCTGACATAGTACAAACGAGAAACGAAACAGAGTGGAGAATATAGTCTAAACAGCTACAAAGAGAGTGCAGATAAAAGCAAGTGAGGTCAATTGGAAGATCGTGAATTTATCCGAAGCATATGTGGGCTCAGTCTAAAGAAGGGTCTCGACCTAAAACGTCACCCATTCCTTCTATCCGGAGATGCTGCCCATCCTGCTGAGTTACTCCAGCACTTTGTGTCTATCTTCAGTGTAAACCAGCTTCAGCAGTTCCTTCCTACACAGGGCCATTTAGGAGTCTGATTACAGGGCAGGTCAAACAGTTCTTGAATCTGATGGTACATGCTTTTAAACGATTGTATCTTCTGGGAGAGGGAAGAGAAAATTATCTGTGTGTGAGTGGTTTTTGATTGTGTTGCGGTCAAGGATCCTAGTTGCAGAAGTGTTGGTAATTTATAGGTCCAGGAGTTTGGTAATGAGTTTGTTGAAGGCGAAAATAAGGTCACTAAGTAGGAGTCTGACATAGATGTCCTGTTTCCAGCTGTTTCAGGGATGCGTATAGGACCAGCGATATGGAGTCTGCCGAGGACCTCCTGGACCTAGAACTTAGCAACACCTCTTCCCACCGGGTGGAGCCACCAGCAGTGGCTGCCTCGCCAACAGTCTGCCTGCCCCCTCTTTGTTTTTATTATTTTAAGTATGTTTTAAAGGTATGTTTTAGTGTTTCTTGGTCTGTTTTATGTGGGGGATGAGGAATAGAGGGAAACTTTTTTTAAATCACTCACCTCGACGGGGATGTGATTTTTCTCCATATCGTATCTCCGTCCCCCTTGCGGCCTAACATCGTGGAGTGTTGCGGCCTTTCCTGAAGCCCAGCCGGTGCTTCAAGCCGCGGGCGCGCGGATTTTAACATCGCAGAGCCTGCGATCATTTGCCGAGGATCTCCTGTGAAAGAGCTCCAACTTCGGGGCCTGTGGACTTTAACATCGTGAAGCCCGCCATCTCCGGTGAGAAGAAGCCGACTCGGGAGCTCCATGCTCCAATGTTCCAATCCGTCCCGACGCCGTAGTATCGATCATCCCGACGCAGTAGCTTTGGACATCGGATCTTCGGCAGCGGCGACTGTGGAGGGTTCAACAGCCCGACCACCAGTGAACAAAGTGGAAGATGATTAAACATTATTACCTTCCATCACAGTGAAGAATGTGGATTCTGGTGGATGTTTATGTTAAATTTTATTTTATGTATTTTCTGGAGTATGGGGTACAATTTTGGTCGCCTAATTATAGGAAGGATGTCAACAAAATAGAGAGAGTACAGAGGAGATTTACTAGAATGTTGCCTGGGTTTCAGCAACTAAGTTACAGAGAGAGGTTGAACAAGTTAGGGCTTTATTCTTTGGAGCGCTGAATGTTAAGGGGGGACTTGATAGAGGTCTTTAAAATGATGAGAGGGATAGACAGTAGACAGAGTTGACGTGGATAAGCTTTTCCCACTGAGAGTAGGGAAGATTCAAACAAGGGGACATGACTTGAGAATTAAGGGACAGAAGTTTAGGGGTAACATGAGGGGGAACTTCTTTACTCAGAGAGTGGTAGCTGTGTGGAATGAGCTTCCAGTGAAGGTGGTGGAGGCAGGTTCGTTTTAATCATTTAAAAATAAATTGGGTAGTTATATGGACGGGAAAGGAATGGAGGGTTATGGTCTGAGCGCAGGTATATGGGACTAGGGGAGAATACGTGTTCGGCACGGACTAGAAGGGTCGAGATGGCCTGTTTCCGTGCTGTAATTGTTATATGGTTATATGGTTATATATGTGGCTGTGTGTATTGTTACTTTTGACTTAGTATGGCTGTATGGTAACTCAAATTTCACTGGACCGTAATTGGCACATGTGACAATTAATTTGAACTTTCACTTGAACTTGACCTTATGCAATGGTAGGTGAGTTGCAGTGGATCACGGGTGCCTGGGAGGCTGGAGTTAATGTGCACCATGACCAGCCTCTCGAAGCCCTTCATGATAGAGGATATCAGAGCCACTGGATGGTAGCCATTAGGGCCCGCTACCCTTTCTTCTTTGACACTAGGGTCTTCATACAGTAGGTGGAAACCTCACGTTTGGAGTGGGGCGAGATGAAAGATATCCGCGTACACCCTTGCCAGCTGGCCCTTGGAGTTTCTGGGTCTCCATCCGGGCCAGTTGCTTTCCGTCGGTTCACTCTCAGGAAGGAACCGGCAACAGTAAACGATACGATAGAACTTTATTTATCCCAGGATCATTGGTGGAATGAATAGACAGTCGACGTTTCAGATCGGGGCCCTTCGCCAGACTCTGAACAAGGGTTCTGACTTGAAACGTCACTATCCTCCACAGTCAGCATCCTCTCCAGACCATCCTTGATCGGACTTTGCTGGCTTTACCTTCCACTAAACGTTATTCCCTTATCATATATCTGTACACTGTGAATGGCCTGATTGTGATCATGTATTGTCTTTCTGCTGACTGGATAGCACACAACAAAAAGCTGTTCACTGCACCTCAGGACATGTGGCAATGAATTAAACGGAGTGTTACAGATTCCCACCAACACTTTGCTTTTTGTTCATGATTTTAGCATCTGCAGTTTTTTTGTGTCTCCATTTTACTGCTCCACTGTGAAAGTCTCCTCAAAGTGTGGGGACTTTGAAGAGGTTCTCCACCTTTCCCTGACAGGAGCTCTGTGAGACCCTCTCTCATTGTGTTTCCCATAGCTCTCCTGCTCTTCGACAGTGTTCTGACCCAGACTCGTTATTACAGCCACGTGTGTTTCTCCAGTCCGAAGAAGTGTCCTGAGTGCTGTAAGGCAGCAACTGTACTGCTGCATCATAGTGCCACGTATATATTATACTTTTTATACACACACACATATATGCAGGAAGGAACTGCAGATGCTGGTTTAAATCGAAGATAGACACAGATTGCTGGAGTAACTCAGCGGGACAGGCAGCATCTCTGGACCGAAGGAATGGATGACGTTTTGGGTTGAGACCCTTCTTCAGCCTGTTGTCGGGGGAGTAGGCGGGCACATAGATAAGGAAGTGTAAGGTGTGAAAACAGGACAAAGGGAATTCAGTTCAAGGAAAATATAGAATAGATCATTGTAAGTCAGGAGAAGTTAACAACAAAGCAAACAGAGGTAAAATGTAGTCGAAGGCAGTGAGACTGATCGGAGATATATATATCTTTATATTACATATAACATATAACATATAACAATTACAGCACTGAAACAGGCCATCTCGGCCCTACAAGTCCGTGCCGAACAACTTTTTTCTCTTAGTCCCACCTGCCTGCACTCATACCATAACCCTCCATTCCCTTCTCATCCATATGCCTATCCAATTTATTTTTAAATGATACCAACGAACCTGCCGCCACCACTTCCACTGGAAGCTCATTCCACACCGCTACCACTCTCTGAGTAAAGAAGTTCCCCCTCATGTTACCCCTAAACTTCTTTACATATAATATAAAGATATATATATATCTCCGATCAGTCTTTATATATATTTTATTATATATTATATATATTTTATAGTATTTTATATATATATATATATAAAATAGAATATTTATATAGAATTTTATATATGTATATATAAAATAGAAGGAACACAGTAATGAAAAGGAAATTCTGAAGACTTTGAGGATCATTGATTTTGTGATGGGCCAGAGCCTGCAAATCCTCAAATGTTCATAAACGGAAAGCACAACTGGCAGAAGATTCTTGAAATATTTTGTCATGTGGTGAGTAGCTGAAAACTGTGAGAATCTATCCCGAGGATTTGGAGGTTATTCCACAGAGGCCAAATAAACCAAAAAAAAACTCTTCAGCTGTTACAATTTGAACACCTGCTACGGAACACAAGGAACAACAGAAAAGTGAGTGGTTTTAGCAACAATGGCCCTTTCGCTGTTTGCTTAAGAGTTAGAATTGGCATTCATTACTTTACAAACATAGACTTTTATTGTTTTGAGTAAGAAAAAAAAAAAATAGCATTGTCGACCGACTGAACCGCATTAGTACTAGTCAAACACAGGAGAAAACTAAGTGAGGAATTGTAATTTTCCCTTCTTAAGAACTTAGAATTTGATTTTCGCGCTGTATCGCACTGTATCAAGAACCAATCTATGTCCGCTTTTAAAATACCCAATGTCTTGGCCTCCACAGCCGTCTGTGGCAAGAATTGCACAAATTCACCACCCTGTGGCTAAAATCCCCCCCCCTCCCCAACCCCCAATCTCCATTTTAAAGCACCTTAAACAGTTAAACTATACTTAATTTCTGGAACAATCAAACATTTTTTTACCAAGATTAATTAACTTGGCATTCTGTTTAATATTTTTTCAGACTTCTGTCAAGAATTTTCTAACACCCTGAAAAGTAATTAAAAAGCAGTTACTGAAACAACAGAGTTTGACACCTAAGCCAAATAGCTCCAGGTCATTTCTCATTGCCCTCTTCCAGTGCAGCTGTGAATTTGTAGCCCATTTGCTGTAAAAGCAGCTAATTAAATGGTACAGCATTGCTTTCCATTGCATTGCTCTGATCTCTGGATGATAGATTTAACACAGACACAGGATCATGCAATTTATATACACTGGAGAATTTAGAAACACAACAGCGTGTTAATCATACTGCACCATAATTGTTGATATAATTATGTTCTCTGAAGTTTCTATGGGGTTTTCTATTCAAACAGCGGCATGGTGGCGCAGCGGTAGAATTGCTACATTACAGCGGCAGAGAACCGGATTCGATACTGACTACGGGTGCTGTCTGTACATTCTCCCCGTGATCTGCGTGTGCTTTCTCCGACATCTTTGATTTCCTCCCACTCTCCAAAGACGTACTGGTTTGTAGGTTAATTGGCTCAGTATAAATGTAAACAAATTGTCCCTAGTGTGTGTAGGGTAGTGTTAGTGTGCGGGGGTCGCTGGTTGGTGCGGACTCAGTGGGCCGAAGGGCCTGTTTTCTCACTGTATCTTTTCAAGTCCCCTTCTTCATAGGTACACAAAAATGCTGGAGAAACTCAGCGGGTGCAGCAGCATCTATGGAGCGAAGGAGATAGGCAACGTTTCGGGCCAAAACCCTTCTTCAGACTGAGGGGAGGCGGGGGGAAGAAAGGAAAAAGGAGGAGGAGGAGCCCGAGGGCTGAGGGAGAGCTAGGAAGGGGAGGAGACAGCAAGGACTAACAGAATTGTGAGAATTCAATGTTTATGCCACCAGGATGCAGACTCCCCAGGCGGAATATGAGGTGCTGTTCTTCCAATTTCCGGTGTTGCTCACTCTGGCCGTGGGGGACAGGACAGAGAGGTCGGATATCCCCCTTCTTCATATCTGCCTGGGGAGTCTATGACACCACTACATTACCATTACATTCTCTAGTTTCAGGTACCTGCTCCTCCTCTGTCTCTTTCTCTCACCTTCTGAGTAGACACAAGATTACAGATGTTGGAATCTTGAACGATAGACTGCTGGAAGAACTCGGGCAGCATGGTGGAACAGCAGTACAGTTGCTGCCTTACAATGCCAGATACCTGGGATCGATGCTTATTATGGGGTACTGTCTGTCTGGAGTTTGCACTTCACCCTGTGACCTGCGTGGGTTTTCTCTGGGGGCTCCAGTTTCCTTTCACACTCCAAAGACATACATGTTTGTAGGGTGATTGGCTTCGGTAAAATTGTAATGTCCCTAATATGTGTAGGATAGTGTTAGAGCGCAGGGATCGCAGGTCAGCGCGGACTCGGTGGGACGAAGGGCCTGTTCCCACGCTGTATCTCTAAACTAAACTGAATGAAACTAAACCAAATTAAACTCAATGGGTCAGGCAGTATCTGTTAAAGGAAACAAACAGTCAATGTTTAGGGTCAAGCCACTTCTGATCTTCCTGGGTCCTCTGAACCACTGGTCCACTAGCATGCTATCACCCAGTTTTCCCCCCTCGCCTACCCTGAATGCCCATCGTTCACACATTACTCTCACTACGTCACGTCCCCCCCATCCCCCCCCCCATTCACATTAGCCCAATCTGCCTCCCTTATGTGTCTCCAGCATTTCTTTCTTATCAGATTGCATAATCTGCAGCCTTTTGTTTTCACCATTTATCACCTTCCAGCGTCTGTTGCTGCCTCCGTCACTCCAACCCCCACCAGATTTTATCTGCCTATCAACCTTTCGTCACCTGGGTTCATGCATCACTTAAGAAAGACGCAAAAAGCTGGAGTAACTCAGCAGGTCAGACAGCGTCTCTGGAGTGGAGGAATAGGTGATGTTTCGGGTCAAGACCCAAAACGTCACCTATTCCTTTTCTCCAGAGACGCTGTCTGACCCGCTGAGTTACTCCAGCTTTTTTTGTCTATCTTTAGTTAAAACCAGCATCTGCAGTTCCTTCCTACACATTTATTTCTGCTTGGTGTGTATCTAATTTCAATTTTGCCCACTCTGGCCCCACTATTCCCCCTCATTTCTTTATAATAATAATAATGGATGGGATTTATATAGCGCCTTTCTAATACTCAAGGCGCTTTACATCGCATTATACTTGCTATCTCCCCTCTACTCTTTAATTCTTGATGAAGGGTCGCGATCCAAAACATTCTGTCCCTTCCCTCCACAGATACCGGTTGACCCACGGAGTTCCTTCAGCAGTTTATAGTTCTTAGCCCCGGATTCCAACATCTACTGTGTCTTGTGTCTCGTATCTGCTGACATTGCCAAAGGAAAATCCTACCCTTCATCTCTCTGTGCCACGATGCCCATCTCCTGTCCCTCCTTCCTCTCTGAATTCCATGAATCAGTCAGGGCCTACCATGTATGTGTAAGAAGGAACTGCAGATGCTGGTTTAAATCGAAGATAGACGCAAAAAGCTGGAGTAAAGCGGCCTTTTCACGGGGCGACTTGACGCAAGAGTTAACCGGAGTTTAACATCGTGGGAACCTCGTGCGATAACAGTGCGGCATTCGTGGACCACCGTAGCGCTAACGGCAGGTCATCGTGTAACTTGGTCACTCGGGAGAAAATTCAAGAAAGTTTGAATTTCTCCAAGATTGACTTGTACACTTGTGGTTGAGTATTGCAACATTATATGAACGTAGTGGCCAGTGCGATATCCGTAATAACTCTTGCGGGTACCGTGGGAACTCCTGCGAACGGTGAACCCGGAAGCTGGACAGAGGGAACAGAAGGTGAGTAAAAATTATCTTATGTGGGATTGAATTTAAAAAATAAATAAAAATAAAGATTTGCATCCGCATATGGACATCAACTTATTCATGAGTTATGTT
Source organism: Amblyraja radiata (assembly GCF_010909765.2). NCBI lineage: Eukaryota > Metazoa > Chordata > Chondrichthyes > Rajiformes > Rajidae > Amblyraja > Amblyraja radiata. Next base: position 2,046,598 of record NC_045963.1, on the reverse strand, counting down.
AATGAGATTCAAGAAAATAACTATAATCTTTAAAAGGGACTTTACTGAAAGGTTACGCATTTTTATGGTCCGTGAGAAATTTTTCACATGTACTTCTTTGAGAGATACAGGTCGGAGTCCTCGGGTCCAGGGGTCCGGAACGCTACCAATCAATGTTGTACAGAGACCCGTGTAAGGAGTGAACTGCACATGCTGGTTTAAACCGAAGACAGACACAAAAAGCTGGAGTAACTCAGCGAGTCAAGCAGCATCTCTGGAGAAAAAAAGCCGATGTTTCGGGACGAGACACATCTTCAGACTCAATTCCGATTAGGCTGTCTGAAGAAGGGTTCCGGTGTTGGGGGAGTCCAGAACCAGGGTCCCAGTTTTACAGTCTACCGTGGGAACTCTTTAACTCAGTAAAGTAAAGTAGCCTTTATTGTCATATCAGCGCACAGGCAGCAGTTGACTGTTGCTCTATTCAGTTTCCCAGGGGGTCGGGACGGAACTGGAGTTGGGAGAGAAAGGTGGGGGAGTCGAGGGAGAGGAGGGGGAGACAGATGGGGGTGTCTTCATTTACTGACGGCGGGTGTCTGTCACTGAAACAGGCAGGTGAGATTTCACATCCACCTTGTGTGTGCCTCTCTCTCTCTCTCTCTCCCTCCCTCTTACACAGGCTGAGAGACTCTGCCTCTGTGAGTGTACGTCTCTTTCTCCCCCTCTCCCACACACAGTAAGACCGAGGTACTGTGCTCAGTCCATCTGTGTCTCCCACATACACAGTAAAATATGTCTCCAAATGAGCCAATTCAACCAAGGGAGGATATATATAGTGTGTGAAAAAAAAAGTTACATCATTTGTGTCACGTGTAGTTCACGATGTTCATTCAAGATTTAACGGGAAAGCTCGGGAAACGGACAAGTCACTCGCACAAATAACAGAAATGCCGAGTACCGTGGGAACTCTTTATCTACTGCCGTTATATCGTGCGAGACTCGTGCTGGACCACGACCTCTTCACTCTGGTGACATCTTGCGTCAACTCGCCCCGTGAAAAGGCCGCTTAACTCAGCGGGACAGGCCGCATCTCTGGATAGAAGGAACGGGTGATGTTTCTGGTCGAGACCCTTCTTCAGGCGGATCTCGACCCGAAGGATCACCCATTCCTTCTCTCCAGAGATGCTGCCTGTCCCGCTGAGTTACTCCAGCTTTTTGTGTCTACATATCATGTGTGTGTCTGTCTTATCCCAAACTTTTTAACACTGTCCATCAGATTGCCACCCTTGTAATAGTACTGCAGTAGCTGTGGTCATGGCCACTCGTGTCTAAACTCTTAATTTCATCTAGTAGGTAAGAAACTGAACAAACTTGGGAACTCCAACAACAACAACAGTTGTTTATTCCAAGTGTTTCTGGACATTTATACATTGGCGAGACCAAATGTAGACTGAGCGATAGTTTCGCTGAAACCATCACTCTTAATGGTGTTCAGTTTAATGTTTAATGTTTTATGTATCATTCCGAACTGTCACCGCATGTCATGTTGTCACTTGCGGGCAGAGCACCAAGGCAAATTCCTTGTATGTGAACACTTGGCCAATAAACATATTCATTCATTCATAAACTTATTCATTCAATCATTCATTCATTCATTCATTCATTCATTCATTCATTCATTCATTCATTCATTCATCACTCAGCCCATCTGAACCTACCTGATCTCCCGGTTACCAAACAATTTAACTCCCCCTCCCATTCCCACACAAACCATTATGTCCTGGGCACCCTCCATTGTCACTGTGAGACCAAACGCAAATTTGAAGAACAGCACCTCATATTCTGCTTGGGCAGCTTACAACCTAGCAGTATTAATATTAATTTCTCTACCTTCAAGTAACCCTTGCATCTAATGTCTCTCCATCCCGCCCCCACCCTAGTCTTTGTACTAGTTTCACTGTCATCCTGGTGAGTCTCATTGTCTGTAATTCATTTTCACCTAACACACAGCTAACAATCGACCTTTCCCTTGATCATCATAACTTTTTTGCATATCTCTTATCCATTTGTTCAGTATCTCTCTACAGCACCGTCTGAATCTCCCATTCCCCTTTCCCCTGACTCTCAGTCTGTAGAAGGGTCTCGACCCGAAACGTCACCTATTCCTTTTCTCCAGAGATGCTGCCTGACCTGCTGAGTTACTCCAGCTTTTTGTGTCGAGTTTCTGTAGACTGGTTTGGCCAGTCTCCACAGGCAATTGTTGCAACTCTGAAAACAGTAGATCACAAGACCTGTACTTAATGACGGTGCGGTTTTAAAATCACAGTCACCTTGTTATGAAACTAGGAAACTATCGGAGGAGGCGCTGTCCTGAACGGCTGCCTGTCCTGCAGCTGTCCGTTTTTTTCCCTTCTTTTTTATTATTTTTAGTACGTTGAGTGTACAGTCAGGGGGCCTAATCTTTTTATGTGTGGGGGGTGGTGGGGGGGAAGGGGGAAACTGCTTTTCGAGTCCCTACCTGGTCGGAGGGGTTGCCTTCCTCCGAGCAGCGACTTCGACCTATCCTTGCGGCCTACCAGCGGGTCCTGGAGCGACGTTTCCCTGAGGGGACCTGGCCAGAACATCGGCGTTGGTGGCGGCGCAGAACATCGGCTTTGGCGGCGGCTCAGCGCTGGAGCGCTATTGCAGAGCGGGCGATGCCTTTCCTGGGTCGCCGCGCTGGAACTCCAGTATGCTGGGACCGCAGATGAGAACATCGTGGAGCCGCGGTTCTGTGGAGCGGCCAGCTGCGGCGCTGAACTTTACATCCAGGAGCCTGGGATCTCTTGCCGAGATCGCCAGTGTGTGGAGCTCCGTTCGGCGCGGTCTGTTGGCTTGGAAGCCGCGGTCTCCGGTGGGAAGGCGGCCGTTCCTGGCACGCCAAGCCGCTGGGGGTTCTCCCGACGCCGGAGTACCATCACCCGGCGAGAACATCGGGCGCCGTGGCGGCGACTGTGGAGGCCTCAATAGGCCCGACTTTGGGTGGACAAGAGGATGGGGACTGGACTTTGTGCCTTCCCCCACAGTGGGAATCACTGTGGGGGGATGTTTTTGTGTTGAACTTCTTTTTGAATCTATGTTGTATTTTTATTAGTGTGCTGCAAGGACATCAGAATTTCCCCTGAATAAGGGGATTAATAAAGTTTAATCTAATCTAGGAAGATTACAGCATCCTTTGTGAATGAGATGAGGACTATCTATGCTACTTTGTCCTTCTCAAAATGAAAGGTTTGATATGAGGGGTGGGGGGAAAGAACAAAGGAGGACCCTGTATGGGGGAACCGCTGTGGGGGGTGAGGGGGAGAACAAAGGAGGACCTGGCGTGGATACTTTGTAACTTCGCCGGTGTCCTTTATGTGGTAATTCTTTGCATACGTTGGGTGTGTAAAACAAAGAATATCACTGTCACTTGTCACATGTGAAAATAAACTATTAATTAATTCATTAATTCAAGTGCAAAATAGGCTCATTCCTGGGATGAGAGGGTTGTCCTATCACTGGTGGCCAAAAAAACTGACTCTGTACTCTTCGGAGTTTACAAAAATGAGGGAAACATTTAAAATCTTGCAGGGACATGACAGGGTCCTATGAGGCTGCAGGGTGACGGATAGATTGGGTGAGTGGGCATATTCATGGCAGATGCAGTATAATGTGGATAAATATGAGGTTATCCACTTTGGTGGCAAGAACAGGAAGACAGATTATTATCTGAATGGTGTCAAATTAGGAAAAGGGGTGGTGCAACAAGACCCGGGTGCGCTTATACATTATTAATATTGAGGGAGTGCAGATTAGGTTCACCAGGTTAATTCCCAGGATGGCGGGACTGACATATGATGAAAGAATGGGTAGACTGTGCTTGTATTCACTGGAATTTAGAAGGATGAGAGGAGATCTTATAAAAACATAAAATTCTTAAAGATTTGGACAGGATAGATGCAGGAAAAATGTTCCCGATATTGAGGGGGTCCAGAACCGGGGGTCACAGTTTATGAATCAGTGGTATGTCATTTAGGACTTACAGTCAGAAACAGGTGAATTGATCATGGGGAACAAGGACATGGCAGACCAATTGAATAACTACTTTGGTTCTGTCTTCACTAAGGAAGACATAAATAATCTGCCGGAAAGAACAGGGGACCGGGGGTCAAATGAGATGGAGGAACTGAGTGAAATCCAGGTTAGCCGGGAAGTGGTGTTAGGTAAATTGAATGGATTAAAGGCCGATAAACCCCCAGGGCCAGATAGGCTGCATCCCAGAGTACTTAAGGAAGTAGCCCCAGAAATAGTGGATGCATTAGTGATAATTTTTCAAAACTCTTTAGATTCTGGAGTAGTTCCTGAGGATTGGAGGGTAGCTAATGTAACCCCACTTTTTAAAAAGGGAGGGAGAGAGAAAACGGGGAATTACAGACCAGTTAGTCTAACATCGGTAGTGGGGAAACTGCTAGAGTCAGTTATTAAAGATGGGATAGCAGCGCATTTGGAAAGTGGTGAAATCATTGGACAAAGTCAGCATGGATTTATGAAGGGTAAATCATGTCTGACGAATCTTATAGAATTTTTCGAGGATGTAACTAGTAGCGTGGATAGGGGAGAACCAGTGGATGTGTTGTATCTGGACTTTCAGAAGGCTTTCGACAAGGTCCCACATAAGAGATTAGTATACAAACTTAAAGCACACGGTATTGGGGGTTCAGTATTGATGTGGATAGAGAACTGGCTGGCAGACAGGAAGCAAAGAGTAGGAGTAAACGGGTCCTTTTCAAAATGGCAGGCAGTGCTGGGACCCCAGCTATTTACAATATATATTAATGATTTGGACGAGGGAATTGAATGCAACATCTCCAAGTTTGCGGATGACACGAAGCTGGGGGGCAGTGTTAGCTGTGAGGAGGATGTAGAGGTTGAGATGCTTTCACTGGTAGGAGAGTGCAAGGAGATGGAGTTACAAAATAAAGGAACTATAGCTAAACTGAAGTGCTTGGGGATATTTTCTCAGTGTGCTGCATCTCTGGAATGTGTGTGTGTGTGTGTGTGTGTGTGTGTGTGTGTGTGTGTGTGTGTGTGTGTGTGTGTGTGTGTGTGTGTGTGTGTGTGTGTGTGTGTGTGTGTGTGTGTGTGTGTGGGGGGGGGGGGGTGAGGTAATTGGGAGTATTTAAAGAGGAGTTAAATACATTTTTGTAGAAAGTGTAAATGTTTAGAGTTTAGAGATACAGGACTGAAACAGGCCCTTCGGCCCCACCAGCGATCCCCGCACACTAACACTATCCTTCACACACTAGGGACAATTTACAAACTTTACCAAAGTCAATTAACCTACAAACGTGTTGCTGAGACCATCTTGGATAGAAGTTTTAGTGAGGAGGTCACACCTAATCTAAAAATTAAATGTGAAGCTGCAGAAGTGGAGAATCAGGGTGGCACAGCGGTAGAGTTGCTGCCTTACAGCCAATGCAGTGTCGGAGTCCTGGGTTCGATCCTGACTACGGGCGCTGTCTGAATATAGTTTGTACGTTCTCCCCGTGATCTGTGTTGTTTTCTCTGAGATCTTCGGTTTCCTCCCACACTCCAAAGACGTACAGGTTTGTAGGTTAATTGGCTTGGTAAAATGCAAAAATTGTCTCTAGTGTGTGTAGGATAGTGTTAATGTGTGGGGATCGACGGTTGACACAGACCCGATGGGCCTGTTTCCGCGCTGTATCTCTAAACTAAACTAATAAAAGGACCGTGTGCTGTAAATGTGAGATGTGAAAGGCCAAAATGGGCCATGAAATGTCATCGATGAGTCAGATTAAAGAAAATACCAAGGCTTTTTATACATACATTAAAGGCAAAAGGGTAACCAGGAAGAAGGTTGGACCGCTCAAGGATAGAAACTTATGCTTGGAATCAGAGGATGTAGGCAAGGTACAAAATTAGAACTTAGATTGTAGGACCTACCTTGTAGATTAAACCTTATTAATCCATGCCATTTATAATCCCCACTACACATACTGTATGTGCAGGTCACCCATTACATGATATTACGGTACTACACAGCTTTACACTCGCAAGGTCAGCCCGCTCTCTCTCTCACAAGCCACGTCGAGCTGGATGAGAATGGCTGGCAGTTTAAATGTTCCTGTTTGCTTATGGAATAAAGACTGATCTTTCACTATGTGTGTTGTTGTGGATCAATCATAAACATACCTGATCTCCCAGTTGCCAAACACTTGAACTCCCCCTCCTATTCCCACACTGCCCTTTCTGTCCCGGGGCTCCTCCACTGCCAGGGTGAGGCCCAATGCAAAATGGAGGAACAGCACCTCATATTTCCATCGGATGTTTCCTCTGGTGGGAGAGTCAAGGACTAGAGGCCACAGCCTCAGAATTAAAGGCAGTTCCTTTAGGAAAGAGATGAGGATGAATTTCCTTGGTCAGAGGGTGGTGAATCTGTGGAATTCTTTGCCACAGAAGGCTGTGGAGGCCAAGTCAATGGATATTTTTAAGGCAGAGATAGATAGATTATTGATTAGTACGGGTGACAGGGGTTATGGGAGGAAGGCAGGCAGGAGAATGGGGTTAGGAGGGAGAGATAGATCAGCCATGATTGAATGGCGGAGTAGACTTGATGGGCTAAATGGCCGAATTCTGCTCCTATCACTTATGACATGACTTATGACATGAATATTCTCCATCCACCACCACCACATCTTCTATCGGTAAGCTAAATCTGAATCCATACGGCCAAGTCACTGTTAAACCTGTGCATGTTAATCTTCTGGATATGCCCACTATGGGGACTTTATCAAATGTCTTACTAAACTACATGTAGTCAACATCGAATGTGCTACGCTCATCGCCAAATGTCCTACGCATCTTTGTGATCTCAAAAAACATAATCAAGTTATTAAGACACAACCTGCGGTGTACAAAGCCATATTGATAGAAACACAGATATAGAAAATAGGTGCAGGAGTTCGGCCATTCGGCCCTACGAGCCAGCACCACCATTCAATATGATCATAGCGATACTGTTCCTGCTTCTCCCCATATCCCTTGATTCTGTTAGCCCTATGAGCGATAACTCTCTCTTTAATACATCCAGTGAATCAGCAGAGAGTTCCACAGATTCACAACTCTCTGGCTGAAAAAGTTTTTCCTCATCTCAGTCCTGAATGGCCTACCCCTTATTCTTAAACTGTGACTGCTGGTTCTTGACTCCCACAACATCGGGAACAATTTTCCTGCATCTATCCTGTCCAATCCCTTCACAATTTCAGGTTTCTATAAGATCCTCTCTCTTCCTTCTAAATTCCAGTGAATATAAGTCCGATCGACCCATTCTTTCATTGTCGTGATTGTCGCTAACTAACCCATTCTCCTCCAAATGGGAGTAATTTCTATCACAAAATATCCTTTCCTGTCACTTCCCTTTCACTGGCATGACGCACACCAGCCGATAATTCCCTGGATTCTTGGCATCTCCCCTGAGGCTAAAGAAGATGTAAAGATCTTTGTCAAGGCTTCTGCAATCTCCTCTCTTGCCTCTCTCAATAACCTGGGATAAATACCATCAGGTCCTGAGGATTTATCCACCTTAGTGTTCTTCAAGAGCCTCAACACCTCATCTCAAACTGCCCATGTTGTCTGAAGAAGTGTCTCGACCCGAAACGTCACCTATTCTTTTTCTCCAGAGATGCTGTCTGACCCGCTGAGTTACTCCAGCTTTTTGCGTCTATCTTTAGTTTAAACCAGCATCTGCAGTTCCTTCCTACACATGCATATTAGTGTTCTCCGCATTTATCTCATTATCCTCCATTTCCTTCTCCTTGGTGAGAACAGACGCACGATAGTCATTTAGTACTTCACTTATATCACAGACCAAGCACAAATGCTCTTCTTTATTCTTAAGCAGTCCTGACTTTTCCATAGTTTTTGATATAAAAAGCATTGTGATTTTTTTAATCTGACTCATCAAAGGCCTTTTTTTTTTGCTCCCTGCTTGAGTTCTTTCCTTCTTTCTTTATATTCCTTAAAGGCCCTGTCTGATTCAATCCTCTTAAATCTTGCATGCTCTCCCTTTTTCTTTTTGACAAAATTTACAACCTTCTCGTGGCACTTAGGTCTTCTCAGACATCAAAGAAAATAACTTTGCTTTCTTGATCACCGCCAGAGTGTAAAGGGTGTAGGAAGAAACTGCAGATGCTGGTTTAAACCGAAGATGAAGACAAATAGCTGGAGTAACTCAGCGGGTCAGACATCATCTCTGAAGAAAAGGAATAGGTGATGTTTCGGGTTGAAACCCTTCTTCAGAGAGAGTCAGGGGAAAGCGAAACAAGAGATATAGACAGTGCTATGGAGAGATTTTGAGTTTTCTAATTTAGTTTTAGAGATACAACGTAGGCCCTTCGCCCCACCGACTCCGTACCGACCAGCGATCTTCGCACATTAACATTGTCCTACACACACCAGGGACAATTTTACACATACACCAAGCCAATTAACCTACATTACTGTATGTCTTTGGAGTGTGGGAGGAAACTGAAGATCTTGGAGAAAACCCACACAGGTCACGGGGAGAACGTACAAACACCGTAAAGACTGCACCCATAGTCGGGATCGAACCCGGGTCTCCGGCGCTGCAAACACTGTAAGGCAGCAACTCTACCGCTGCACCACCTTGTTGCCCTAAATAAGGCGGCATGATGGCGGCACTATTAACAGATATGGAACAAATGAATGAAAGATATGCAAAAAAACCGATGATAAAGGAAACAGGCCGTTGTTAGCTGTATGCTAGGTGAAAATGAGTTACTGACTTGGAGACTCAATAAGATGACTTTGAACGAGAGGGGTTACTTGAAATTAGAGAAGTCAATATTCATACCGCTGGGTTGTTGGTTGACCAAGCAGAATATGATATGCTGTTCCTTCAATTTGCATCTGTCCTCACTCTGAGAATGGAGGAGACCCAGGATAGGACCAGGTTATGTCGCTGATGGTATGGATGTCCAGGAACCTGAGACTGTCGATTATCACTGCAACAGCTTCATTGATGGGGGACAGGATTGTGTTCATCCAGTTACATGTTAAGATAAACAACCAAAACTTTTGTCGTGCTGATATTAGGGGCTAGGTTGGTGCCCTGACACCAAGTCATACGGGATGCATGTAGCGGCAGGGCTTATAGCGCCAGGGTCCCGGGTTTGATCCTGACTACGGCTGCTGTCTGTACGGAGTTTGTACGTTCTCCCGGGCCCTGCGTGGGTTTTCTCCGAGATCTTCAGTTTCCTCCCACACTCCAAAGACGTACAGGTTTGTAGGTTAATTGGCTTGGTATTAAAATGTTAATTGTTCCTAGTGCGTGTAGGATAGTGTTAATGTGCGGGGGTCACTGGTCGGTGTAGACTCGGTGGGCCGAAGGGCCTGTTTATACAGTGTCTCTCTAAACTAAACTAAACTCAAGGTCCTCCTGAAGCAACCTTTTAGTCAACGGTTGAATTTTCTTCAAGTGGTCCACACTGGCATAGCCATACCAGAAACTCAACCGGATTAAATACAGAAATGTTTGTCCCACATTCCAACATCTGCATTCCCTTGTACCTTCCAACCATGTAAATGCTGTAGCTTCCACAGCACATCTATGGAATAAAGGCTGAAGCCCAAACCCATTAAAGTCTGAAGAAGGGCCTCAACCCAAAGCACCTATTCCTTTTCTCCAGAGATGCTGTTTGACCCACTGAGTTACTCCAGCTTTTAGTGCCTATCTTTCCATTAAAGACAAAGCACCTGCATGATTAAGAATTTAGAAGATTGAGGGGGGATCTTATAGAAACTTACAAAATTCTTAAGGGGTTGGACAGGCTAGATGCAGGAAGATTGTTTCCAATGTTGGGGAAGTCCAGAACTAGGGTTCACAGTTTAATTTATCTGTCCAACCCCTTAAGAATTTTGTAAGTCTCTATAAGATCCCCCCTCAATCTCCTAAATTCTAGCGAGTACAAGCCGAGTCTATCCAGTCTTTCTTCATATGAAAGTCCTGACATCCCAGGAATCAGTCTGGTGAACCTTCTCTGCACTCCCTCTATGGCAATAATGTCCTTCCTCAGATTTTGAGACCAAAACTGTACGCAATATTCCAGGTGTGGTCTCACCAAGACCCTGTACAACTGCAGTAGAATCTCCCTGCTCCTATACTCAAATCCTTTTGCTATGAATGCTAACATACCATTCGCCTTCTTCACTGCCTGCTGCACCTGCATGCCTACTTTCAATGACTGGTGTACCATGTCACCCAGGTCTCGTTGCATCTCCCCTTTCCCTAATCGGCCACCATTAGATGGTGGTCTGCTTTCCTGTTTTTGCCACCAAAGTGGATAACCTCACATTTATCCACATTATACTGCATCTGCCATACATTTGCCCACTCACCCAGCCTATCCAAGTCACCTTGCAGCCTCCTAGCATCCTCCTCACAGCTAACACTGCCCCCCAGCTTAGTGTCATCCGCAAACTTGGAGATTCAATTCCCTCGTCCAAATCATTAATATATATTGTAAATAGCTGGGGTCCCAGCACTGAGCCTTGCGGTACCCCACTAGTCAATGCCTGCCATTGTGAAAAGGATCCGTTTACTCCTACTCTTTGCTTCCTATTTGCCAGCCAGTTCTCTATCCACATCAATACTGAACCCCCAATACCGTGTGCTTTAAGTTTGTATACTAATCTCTTATGTGGGACCTTGTCGAAAGCCTTCTGAAAGTCCAGATACAACACATCCACTGGTTCTCCCCTATCCACTCTACTAGTTACATCCTCGAAAAATTCTATAAGATTCGTCAGACATGATTTACCTTTCGTAAATCCATGCTGACTTTGTCCAATGATTTCACACTTTCCAAATGTGCTGCTATCCCATCTTTAATAAATGATTCTAGCATTCCCCACTACCGATGTTAGACTAACAGGTCTGTAATTCCCCGTTTTCTCTCTCCCTCCCTTTTTTAAAAGTGAGGTTACATTAGCTACCCTCCAATCCTCAGGAACTACTCCAGAATCTAAAGAGTTTTGAAAAATTATCACTAATGCATCCACTATTTCTGCAGCTACTTCTTTAAGTACTCTGGGATGCAGCCTATCTGGCCCTGGGGATTTATCGGCCTTTAATCCATTCAATTTACCCAACACCACTTCCCGGCTAACCTGGATTTCACTCAGTTCATCCATCTCCTTTGACCCGCGGTCCCCTGCTATTTCCGGCAATTATTTATGGCTTCCTTAGTGGCCCAGGACCGTTGGAGACAGTGGAGGAGGGTCAGGGCTGTGAGTACTTAAATCGGGTGCGGGGCTTGTTTTCACAGAGGCCCGGGACCGTTGGAGCGAGTGGAGGAGGGTCAGGGCGGTGAGTACTTAAATCGGGCGCGGGGCTTGCTTTCACAGAGGCCTGGGACCGTTGGAGACAGTGGAGGAGGGTCAGGGCTTTTACCAAAACCCGTAACGTTCCACACTCCATAGGGAGGGTTCTGGTGGAAGCCGCTGATTGGCGGAAGCAGACTAGAGGAAGCAGCTGATTGGGTGCAACCTCAGGTTAGCATTTCTGCTTTCTGGTTAAACGTACAGTGCTTTAGTAAAGGTACAGTGGGCTAAGGGTACAGTGGGCTAAAGGTACAGTGAGCTAAGGGTACAGTGGGCTAAAGGTACAGTGCATTAGTAAAGGTACAGTGAGCCAAGGGTACAGTGGGCTAAAGGTACAGTGCATTAGTAAAGGTACAGTGAGCTAAGGGTACAGTGGGCTAAGGGTACAGTGATTTTTGTTTATATAATAAAGGTGCAGTTTAAAGGGCAAGAGGGAGCAGCTGTTTGTGTCAGATACCTGCTGATTTCTCCCAGCAGTTTCTATTGTATTATACTGGTATCGGATCCAGGGTAAGGCGAGAGAATGACAGTCAGAGCAGTGTACTGTTCTGGATGTCAGATGTGGGAGGTCATGGTGACGGATGGCCCTCCAGACGTCCACATCTGCACCAGGTGCAGAGAGATGGGGCTCCTAAGGGACCGTATTAGGTTCCTGGAGCAGCAGCTCGATGACCTCTGTCTGTTCAGGGAGAGTGACGAGGTCATAGAGGGGAGTTATAGGGAGGTGGTCACTCCAAAACCACGGGAGAGAGACATGTGGGTCACGCTAAGGAAGGGCAAGGGGCAGAGGCAGGAACGAGGGAGTACTCCAATGTCGGTACACCTTGCAAATAAGTACTCCTGTTTGAGTACGGATGGGGGTGACAGCCTGCCCGGGGGTAGCAACAGCGGACGGGCCTCCAGCGCAGAGACCGGCCCAGTTGCTCCGAAAGGTAGGGAAAAAAAGAAGAGGGCAATTGTAATTGGGGACTCTATTGTTAGGGGGTCGGATAGGCGTTTCTGTGGACGCAGTCGGGAGACCAGGATGGTGGTCTGCCTCCCTGGTGCCAAGGTCTCGGACGTGTCTCAACGCATCCAAGATATCCTGAAATCAGAGGGAGAGGAGCCTGAGGTCGTGGTACATATTGGTACAAATGACATAGGTAAAAAAAGTGAAGAGGTCCTGAAGGGAGGATTTAGGGAGTTGGGAGGAGAGTTAAGGAAAAGGACCAAAAAGGTAACAATCTCAGGATTACTGCCTGTACCACGCGACAGTGAGAGTAGGAATGGAGCGAGGTGGAGGATAAATGCGTGGCTGAAAGACTGGTGCAGAGGGCAGGGATTCAAGTTTCTGGATCATTGGGACTTCTTTTGGGGAAGGTGTGACCTGTACAGAAAGGATGGGTTGCACTTGAACCCGAGGGGGACCAACATCCTGGCGGAGAAATTTGCAAAGGTCACTGGGGAGACTTTAAACTAGAATGGTTGGGGCGAGGGACTCAAATAGAGAAAGCTAGTAGACAGAATGGGAGGCAGGAAGCAGAAAAGGGAAGCACTCGGACATAAGAGGAGAAAGAAAAAAAAGGAAATAAACAGAGAAGAAGAGACGGGGGGTTTCTTAAATGTGCATATTTTAATGCTAGGAGCATTGTAAGAAAGGTGGATGAGCTTAGAGCCTGGATAGACACCTGGAAGTATGATGTTGTGGCGATCAGTGAAACATGGTTGCAGGAGGGCTGTGATTGGAAACTAAATATTCCAGGATTTTGTTGCTTCAGGTGTGATAGAATTGGAGGGGCAAGAGGTGGAGGTGTTGCATTGCTAGTCAGGGAAGATATTACAGCAGTGCTTTGGCAGGATAGATTGGAGGGCTCATCTAGGGAGGCTATTTGGGTGGAACTGAGAAGTGGGAAAGGTGTAGCAACACTTATAGGGGTGTATTATAGACCGCCAAATGGGGAACGAGAATTGGAAGAGCAAATATGTAAGGAGATAGCAGATATTAGTAGTAAGCACAAGGTAGTGATTGTGGGAGATTTCAACTTTCCACACATAGACTGGGAAACACATTCTGTAAATGGGCTGGATGGTTTGGAGTTTGTAAAATGTGTGCAGGATAGTTTTTTGCAGCAATACATAGAGGTACCTACTAAAGGAGGGACAGTGCTGGACCTCCTGTTAGGAAATGAGACGGGACAGGTGGCGGAGGTATGCGTTGGGGAGCACTTCGGGTCCAGTGATCACAATACCATTAGTTTCAATATAATTATGGAGAAGGTCAGAACTGGACCTAGGGTTGAGATTTTTGATTGGAGAAAGGCTAACTTTGATGAGATGCGAGATGATTTAAAAGGAGTGGACTGGGACATTTTGTTTTATGGGAAAGATGTAGAAGAGAAATGGTGGACATTTAAAGGGGAAATTTTAAGAGTACAGAATCTTTATGTTCCTGTTCGGTTGAAAGGAAACAGTAAAAATTGGAAAGAGCCCTGGTTTTCAAGGGAAATTGGACATCTTGTTCGGAAAAAGAGGGAGATCTACAATAATTATAGGCAGCATGAAGTAAATGAGGTGCTTGTGGAGTATAAGGAATGTAAAAAGAATCTTAAGAAAGAAATTAGAAAAGCTAAAAGAAGATATGAGGTTGCTTTGGCAAGTAAGGTGAAAGTAAATCCAAAGGGTTTCTACAGCTATATTAATAGCAAAAGGATAACGAGGGATAAAATTGGTCCATTGGAGAAACAGAGTGGGCAGCTATCTGCAGAGCCAAAAGAGATGGGGGAGATATTGAACAATTTCTTTTCTTCGGTATTCACCAAGGAGAAGGATATTGAATTATGTGAGGTAAGGGAAACGAGTAGAGTAGTTATGGATACTATGAGTTTCAAAGTAAAAGAAGTACTGACACTTTTGAAAAATATAAAAGTGGATAAGTCTCCAGGTCCTGACAGGATATTCCCTAGGACATTGAGGGAAGTTAGTGTAGAAATAGCCGGGGCTATGACAGAAATATTTCAAATGTCATTAGAAACGGGAATAGTCCCCGAGGATTGGCGTACTGCGCATGTTGTTCCATTGTTTAAAAAGGGTTCTAAGAGTAAACCTAGCAATTATAGACCTGTTAGTTTGACTTCAGTGGTGGGCAAATTAATGGAAAAGATACTTAGAGATAATATATATAAGCATCTGGATAAACAGGGTCTGATTAGGAACAGTCAACATGGATTTGTGCCTGGAAGGTCATGTTTGACTAATCTTCTTGAATTTTTTGAAGAGGTTACTAGGGAAATTGACGAGGGTAAAGCAGTGAATGTTGTCTATATGGACTTTAGTCAGGCCTTTGACAAGGTTCCTCATGGAAGGTTGGTTAAGAAGGTTAAACTGTTGGGTATAAATGCAGGAATAGCAAGATGGATTCAGCAGTGGCTGAATGGGAGAAGCCAGAGGGTAATGGTGGATGGCTGTTTGTCGGGTTGGAGGCAGGTGACTAGTGGGGTGCCTCAGGGATCTGTGTTGGGTCCTTTGTTGTTTGTCATGTACATCAATGATCTCGATGAAGGGGTGGTAAATTGGATTAGTAAGTATGCAGATGATACCAAGATAGGGGGTGTTGTAGATAATGAAGAGGATTTCCAAAGTCTACAGAGTGATTTAGGCCATTTGGAAAAATGGGCTGAAAGATGGCAGATGGAGTTTAATGCTGATAAATGTGAGGTGTTACACCTTGGCAGGACAAATCAAAATAGGACGTACATGATAAATGGTAGGGAATTGAAGAATACAGTTGAACAGAGGGATCTGGGAATAACCGTGCATAGTTCCTTGAAGGTGGAATCTCATATAGATAGGGTGGTAAAGAAAGCTTTTGGTATGCTAGCCTTTATAAATCAGAGCATTGAGTATAGAAGCTGGGATGTAATGTTAAAATTGTACAAGGCATTGGTGAGACCAAATCTGGAGTATGGTGTACAATTTTGGTCGCCCAATTATAGGAAGGATGTCAACAAAATGGAGAGAGTACAGAGGAGATTTACTAGAATGTTGCCTGGGTTTCAACAACTAAGTTACAGAGATAGGTTGAATAAGTTAGGTCTTTATTCTCTGGAGCGCAGAAGGTTAAGGGGGCTCTTGATAGAGGTCTTTAAAATGATGAGAGGGATAGACAGAGTTGATGTGATCAAGCTTTTCCCTTTGAGAATAGGGAAGATTCAAACAAGAGGACATGACTTCAGAATTAAGGGACAGAAGTTTAGGGGTAACATGAGGGGGAACTTCTTTACTCAGAGAGTGGTAGCGGTGTGGAATGAGCTTCCAGTGGAAGTGGTGGCGGCAGGTTCGTTGGTATCATTTAAAAATAAATTGGATAGGCATATGGATGAGAAGGGAATGGAGGGTTATGGTATGAGTGCAGGCAGGTGGGACTAAGGGAAAAAAAGTTGTTCGACACGGACTTGTAGGGCCGAGATGGCCTGTTTCCGTGCTGTAATTGTTATATGGTTATATGGTTATATGGTTATAAGACGGAACCAAAGTAGTTATTCAATTGGTCCGCCATATCCTTGTTCCCCATGATCAATTCACCTGTTTCTGACTGCAAGGGACCTACATTTGTTTTAACTAATCTCTTTCTCTTCACATATCTATAAAAACTTTTGTGGTCAGTTTTTATGTTCCCTGTTAGGTGGCCTGTACACAGCACCCACTAGCGTTTTCTGCCCCTTAGTGTTTCGCAGCTCTGCCCATACCGATTCCACATCCTCCAAGCTAATGTCCTTCCTTTCCATTGCGTTAATCTTGTAAGTTATTGGGGCAAATCCTCCAAAATTATGGAAGAACTTGGACAAGGACATGGATATTTTAAAAAGACAGATTTGCTGGCTGCAACGGAAAAAAACCGCCAATCCACAGAAAGAATCAATTTCAAGTTTCAAACCCGTCTGGCCTGTGGACTTGAACATCACACAACGGTGTGAACAGGAAAGGCTGAGACGGAGATAACGAGATTCTCTTGGATACACAAAGGAAGGAACCAAGCCTTAGCCGACGGTGGTAAACAGGCCAGCAGAAGCACAATCACCATTGGGGATGATAACGATCAGGCTGAGGGATCATAACATCAGCAAACCCCTTATCATCGGAAGCCAATTGTTCATGCCAGATCGAAACTGGGAAACATCAAAAGAACCCCTTTTATCCAGAGGACCACCTGGGGGTTTCAAAGGAAGCTCAGGTATAAAAGCCGAAGTCAAGCCAGAACTCTTCCTCTCTTCCTGCTCTTTCTGCTCTGCTGGACAGCTCGTGAGCCTGCATCGACCTTAGCTGTGAGTATCCTGGTGACCTGGTGAAGTTCCCGAAATAGGAGGTTGAGGGGAGAAAGGTAAAGGGGGAGTATGCTTGCAAGTAAAATTGTGTTAAAGTAAGTTTCACGACGTGCCCGATAGTTTTCCGTCCATAGCCTTAGTTTAAAGCATAAGTTTAGCCACGGATTGTGTAGTGTTGGTGAGATTCGATTTCTCATTGTTTAATAAAGCCTGTAAATTTTAGACTTGCTTTGAGTCCATCTTGGTTTCTGTTTTCTCTCATCGGCACACTCTGGTCAATTCAACCTTTGTATCATATCCCACCATAATTCCGAGGTCTAGAACCTAGGGGAATCCCTTTTGTGGAGTAAAGGGAAACGCAAAACCCCTACAGAATGGCGACCGCGGCAGGACCTCGGTGGTTTGGGATATGTGATTTGCCAGAGGGGGTGAGAGAACGTAGCAAGATGGAGGAGAGAATCTCCTCTTATCTGTTTAAAAAGATCAATCTCACCAAACAATGGGTGATAGCATTGTTGACAGCACAGCAGCCTGCAGCAGCTGCTGCTCAATGGACGGAAAGCAAAGCGTATAATAAAGGGCAGGAAAAGGCAGTTTGGCTAGCGTGCCTGTCACAGCAGGTAGCAAAAATGCAGAGACAGGTAGATAGACTGGAAGAGCAACTGAGAGAAGCTAGGGCCAGCGCTGAAGAAAGCGCTAGAGAAGGGGAAGGGCTATCTGAGGAATGCAGTAAAGCCAGGCAGTGTATCTTGCAGGCGAGGGAGTCCCACAGAAATGCCCAGGAATTCCTCCAATGCCAGGTGGTAGAGGCAAAGGAGAGGGAACGGAACGCCCAGGAGCTCCTGGCTCAGAGTACACAGAAGTGCAGGGAGCTGGAGGGAAAGTTCCAAGATATACAAGCAGCATACAGGGTGGCCCGTAGCGAGCTAGGCAATAGTGATCACGGGCCTTGCCAGGCGAGGATAGCGCAGCTGGAGGAGACTCTGTCCAAGACTAGGGGACGGGTTCACCTGGTAGGACCAGGGGTGTCCCCCGGGGGCAGAGGGCTTCCCTCAGCAGATGATTCCCCAGGGGCAAAGGGGAATAGACCGCCTCCTGAGGCGCCGGGGATAGGTCCGGGTCGGCAGGTGGGGTTCGGGTTGTCCGGGGAGGGACAGGCCCAAGGAGGGGCGGGAGAGCACCCTCAGTTAGCGGCTTCCGCGCCATGTGTAGCACACCACGAGGTGGTGGGGTTACCGATCATGGTGGGAGAGCCAGGGTAAAGGGGCAACAGCCCCGAGTAGGGCAGATGTGCCCGGTACGGCAAAGGAAATATGGTCCCCCGGTAGGGCAGGCAGATAGGGGGCCCATAGAGAGTGATATCATCATTCCCCATGGGGCACACGTGCTGAGGGGGATGGTGGCTCAGGTTCCCAGGTTAACCAGGGCGGGAGACCCGTCATTGCATTTTATGGAGGTGCAGCAGGCAGCCGACATAAACGATTGCGATGAGGTAGAACGGGTAAAGCTGCTACTGATGACCCTAGATTCATACCTATGCAAGGCGATGACCTCCAGGGAAGGGGGAAGACCTGAAACATGGGTAGCGGCACAGACAGCGGTTCTGGAGGCCATGGGGTTGAATCAGGGTAGTCCTTTCACCAGGGTGGGGGAGACGAAGCAGCAGGTAGCTGAGTCCCCGGACATGTTCGCAGACAGGCTGTGGGCAGTGTATGAGGGAGCGTGTGGGATGCCTTTAGATAGGCAGAATTTAGATGGGAGAACAGCTCACTGGCTGAAGACTCTGGTGGCGAATTGCCTCCCGCGAGTTAGGGCAAGGGCCGAGCACTGGTTCGACCCAGCTGACCCAAACCTTAACGAGGCGGAGGTGATCAGGAAGCTCACCCTTGCATACCGCAATGGAGAGAGAAGTGAGGAGAAGCCCTTTAAGGGCAAGGTGCACAAAATAGTACCGGCACCCCCCAAAAGGAGGCAGTGGAAACAGGAAGGCAGCCAGACCTCTTCCGAGATGAGGCTGGTGTGCTATGGGTGTGGGAAGCCCGGGCACTACAAGAGGGAGTGCAGAAACCTAAGTAGAGCAGTGGGGGTTAGGACCCCGGGAACAGCCGACCCAGCCCCGGAGGTAACAATAGATATAAAAGATCTATTGAACTATTTGCAGTCCAAGGTGGGAGGGTCCGGACAGGTAGCCATGGCAACAGGCCAGGGCGTACCCGTATCCGCACCCCCGGCACCTTTATGACTGCCAGCGAAACAGCCCGCATTCCTATGCCCGTTAGAGTGTGGCCCATGTGGGAGACCCTGGGTCAAGATGGAGGTCCAGGATGTGGTCAGGAGTTATCAGCTGGACATTGGTGCTTCCAGTAGCATTGTCCACACGGACAACCCCCGTACATCCCCTCTATCTAGTAGGGCGCCCTATAGTCCACGAGGCGAGGGAAATCAGAGGGCGGAATGCTTGGCCAGGGAAGGAGCCAGGAGTGGGAAAGCATGGGATCCCCATGAGGAAGGACAGGTAGCTGCAGCCAGGGAGCAGCCTCGAGAAAAGGAGAGTGCGGGAGTGGTTTTGGCCCCGGACCTGACCATGGTCCAGGCACAAGACCCCATTTTAAAGGCTGCCTCAGCAGCCATTTGCAGGCAGGAGAAGATAGAGTATGGGGATAAAGATCTTTACCGTATGGGGGTAAAGATCAAGAACAGACCCGGGTTGATGTGGAAACCATAGGGGAGCCAGGCGAGTCCACAGGTAGTCAGCCTGAAGTAGCCGGCTGTGTTCCAGGGCGAGGACTGGAAGCAGCGGAGAAGGATGCTGACTCCAGCCCTCCGCAGGCAGGTACCGTAGACTGCCTAAGAGAGGCAGAACTAGCAGAAGCAGAGGAGATGGAGGTATCACCTCTGGTGTGGGAACCCCTGGTCAGACGTAGGAGTGACAGGGTCACTAAACCCCCAGTAAGGTGGTCCCCATCCCTAATTAAACCTAGGGCTAGGGCCGGCCACAGGAGGATCGGGAAGGAGAGTGGCCAAAACAGGGCACTACGGAGTGCAGCTGGAGGGAGCCCAGTCTGCACAGGGAACGTAGGGGTAACTCAAAACCCCGTAGTGCAAAGGGAGGTGAGGGGCAGACAGGCCCCTCGACAGGAGGAGTTCTGTCCTGCACGGGTGGGCCCACCAGAGGGGTGGCCCCAGCGTGACGGGGACCAGTTATGAGTTGGCCACCCGGAGACGGGTGGCGTTGTATATAGCATTGGTTTGTGTGTACGTAGATGTAGTTAGCGTAATTAGATAAGGTTTTGTATAGCTACAGGGGAGTACAGGGACAGACAGTACGGGATCGAAGGAATGCGCTGTGGAAAAGTAGACCACAACAGACAAAACAAAACCCCAAATGCCATTATTAGGCAGATAGCTCTGTGGAGGCAAGGAGGTGTTTTGCTTTGTTTTCCAGATAAGTAGCCCCGCCGTATGGATGATGGCAACGATGTGCCTCCGGATGTGCGTGGCGCGTCGCGGGGACACGGAGGAGTACCCGCATGGTGCCCCCGCGAGACGGAATTATTATATCAGGCCCTGTTAAAAGACATGTACCAGAAATTCCACAACCTGGATTTTGGGGACATAGACATAGAAGAGATGTACCGCGGGGGAGGGGATTTCACTTTGGGGTCCGGTAGGCAAAGACGAGGGGTGGTTAACGACAGGTTTACAGCATTTAACACGGGGACGTCTATTATTAATAGCATGGACAACGTAGAACTGGCCTTGCAGATCAATCAGTTGAAGGGCCAGTTGCGAAAGGTTTTGGGGGAGGAAAATGCGGTGGTAGGATCGGGACTGCACGAAGAGGTGGCAATGACTCTACATCTAAAAGAAATCATAGCACAATTGGAGACACATGCAAAAACGATAAACGCTTTGATTAAAGAGGACCGGAAATTCGTCCGATCAGGCTGCACAGAATGAGGTGTGTGGGCTGTATGGTGCGTGGTTGTTGGGGGAGGGGAGGAGCAACCTGGAAGACCTGAGGCAAGGTCGGGTCCCCTCCTGGATAAGCAACCAGCACCTAGCAGCGCTACACCCTTATAACAGCACTTTGAGTCCTTGTCAGCTTCGTGTGGCCTCCGAGGCCTACCCGGTACCGGTGGATTGAAATAATTGAAATTGAAATAATTTAATTGCCACACAACCAAGGTCGGTGGTATTTGGGTTGCCAGCAGCGGTACAATAATAAAGAACACAACCACAATAAAAATGTTACACAAACATCCACCACAGCATTCATCACTGTGGTGGAAGGCACAGAGCTTGGCCAGTCCTCCTCCATTTTCCCCCGTGGTCGGGACCACCACCCTCCACAGCCGTTGCTGCGGGCGTCCAGATGGTAAGGGACAAAGTCAAAGTCAAGGTGAGTCCAGGATCGGCTCTTCCCAACCAGAGACCGCGGCTTCAGGCTGGTGTAGGCCGCAGGCCGGCGGTCAAAGTTTTAAAGTACCTGCCGTGCCGCAGTCGGAAGCACCGCAGTCTGCAGGGCCGGCGGTCGAAGCTCCCCTCCAGGGGAGATGATAAGTCCATGCCGCACCCGCGGTAGAAGACGGCCGCGGGCCGGCAGTGAAAGCTTCTTCTTCCCCCCGGGTCCTCCACGAGGGATCCCGGGCTGTAGACGCCGCACCAGCTGGAGTTCTGCAGACCGCTGCTTCAGGCTGCCGGCTGCCGCGGGCCAGCGTAACGGAGCGCTCCCCTCCAGCGAGGTCTCACCCGCTCCGCGCCGAGAGTCCACGCTGCGCCCGCCGCTGAAGCTCCGGGCGCGTCTCCGGGAAAGTCGGCGCCGATCCATGCTGTTAGGCCACGGGGGAGGCGACCTGAAAAAGTCGCCTCTCCATGGAAGAGGCGGCCGAAACGGTTTCCCCCTTACCCCCCCACACCACCCCCCACACTTAACAAACAAAGAAACATTAAAAACAGACTTTTAAACATACTAAAAAAATAAAAAAAGTTGAAAAAAAACGGACATGCTGCCGACAGGCTGCTGCCAGTGCAGCGCCCCCTACCGATTGCGGAAAATCCAATCACACCATAATGGGAGTGGTCGTAAGAATCCCGGTGATGGGAACCTCGGCACGACCAGCTCCTCTGTACCGAGTGGAGAACGTGGGAGTTGTTCGTGGGGGGGGTGCATATTCGCTACGGGAAGGTCCCGCCCTATGTCATAGTGAGGGAGCAAGCTGTGACAGGCATTGACCTTTTGGGTTGTCGGAGCCGGGGAGCACAGGTAATCCTGTGTCCCCAGCACATGGGCGCTGAGGCTAGGCCTCAGTGTGGGTTCAGGACTGTTGGGGCACAGCCTATAAACTGCACCATGGAGGCGATGGCGGCAGACCATGTCCCTCCACAGGTGGCGTATATAGGCAGTGGGACGTACTGTGTCACCACAAGTGCCCAGCGGTATCAGCACGGATCACAGCTGTGGTGCCCGATACCGCACAGCAGCTTCTGCTTTAAACCCAGGGCAGAAGTCCATGTGGCACAGCAGCGAATATTACCCATCCCGGAACCTTCTTCGGTTCACCTCTCGGTACGAGAAAATGTAACTGACTTATTTAACTATGTTGCCCATTTTGGGTATGATATTCCCCCAGTGAATGAAAAATTAAAAGAGTTGCTGGTGGCGGTCGAGTTGTCGCACAAACACTTCTTCTCCCTGGAACAAAAGACTCTGGATATCGCCAGGGAGATCGAAGAGATCAAGTCTCCAAGTTGGTGGGACCTGGAGTCCTGGATCATAGTTCCAGCATGGGTCCGCATCGTGTCCCATGTTCTGATCATCTGCCAGATGATAATTGTGGTGTATTTGCTATGCATTAATTGCAAATTTAAAAGGCGGAGGAGGATGGCCAAATTACAACAGCTGGTAAATCGAGCCGCCCGACGTCACCGTAACGACACCCCATCACTGTAAAATGTCTGTACTCTAGTGCAATAGTTTTTGTACATAAGTTGTAATCCCTGCATTTTCAGGGAATGGTCGTGAGGGTATGTATGGTTTGTGGGATTGATGTAAAGTAAAAGGTGTATAGTGTAAGTTAATGTGCTTCGAGGGCCTAGTTTAGCGATTAAGGGGGCTTTCGGGGTACATAATTTCACCTTCTCACCAGGAGTGTTTACAGCTCTTGAGGCTGGAGGATTGCCCACTAACTTTGTCAATCGACACGGTCCGTGCAAGCCTGGACGTATCGTAGGGGCTTGTAAGTTATTGGGGCAAATCCTCCAAAATTATGGAAGAACTTGGATAAGGACATGGATATTTTAAAAAGACAGATTTGCTGGCTGCAACGGAAAAAAAACCCCAATCCACAGAAAGAATCAATTTCAAGTTTCAAACCCGTCTGGCCTGTGGACTTGGACATCACACAACGGTGTGAACAGGAAAGGCTGAGACGGAGATAACGAGATTCTCTTGGATACACAAAGGAAGGAACCAAGCCTCAGCAGACGGTGGTAAACAGGCCAGCAGAAGCACAATCACCATCGGGGATGATAACGATCAGGCTGAGGTAACATGACATCAGCAAACCCCTTATCATCGGAAGCCTATTGTTCATGCCAGATCGAAACTGGGAAACATCAAAAGAACCCCTTTTATCCAGAGGACCACCTGGGGGTTTCAAAGGAAGCTCAGGTATAAAAGCCGAAGTCAAGCCAGAACTCTTCCTCTCTTCCTGCTCTTTCTGCTCTGCTGGACAGCCCGTGAGCCTGCATCGACCTAAGCTGTGAGTATCCTGGTGACCTGGTGAAGTTCCCGAAATAGGAGGTTGAGGGGAGAAAGGTAAAGGGGGAGTATGCTTGCAAGTAAAATTGTGTTAAAGTAAGTTTCACGACGTGCCCGATAGTTTTCCGTCCATAGTCTTAGTTTAAAGCATAAGTTTAGCCACGTATTGTGTAGTGTTGGTGAGATTCGATTTCTCATTGTTTAATAAAGCCTGTAAATTTTAGACTTGCTTTGAGTCCATCTTGGTTTCTGTTTTCTCTCATCGGCACACTCTGGTCAATTCAACCTTTGTATCATATCCCACCATAATTCCGAGGTCTAGAACCTAGGGGAATCCCTTTTGTGGAGTAAAGGGAAACGCAAAACCCCTACAATCTGCTCTCTAACCAGCAACGCTACACCACCTCCTTTTCCTTTCTGTCTATCCCTCCTGAATATTGAATATCCCTGTATGTTCAGCTCCTAGCCTTGGTCACACTGGAGCCATGTCTTCGTGATCCCAACTATATCATAATCATTAATAGCTATCTGCACATTCAACTCATCCAACTTATTACGAATGATCCTTGCATTGAGACACAAAGCCTTCAGGCTTGTTTTTACAACGCTCTTACCCCTTTTACAATTATGTTGAAAAGTGGCCCTTTTTGATTTTTGCCCTGGATTTGTCTGCCTGCCACTTTTACTTTTCACCTTGATACCTATTGCTTCTACCCCCATTTTACACCCCTCTGTCGCTCTGCTCACCCATTTAAGAACCCCACAACCTCTTATTCTCTGTTTATTATTGTTTTCTTCTTTCCCCCCTCCATGTTGGGCTTTCCTTCTCTGCCTCCTGCCTCACACACTGTCTATTAGCTTTCTCTATTTGAGTCCCTCCCCCCAACCGTTCTAGTTTAAAGTCTCCCCAGTAGCCTTTGCAAATCTCCCCGCCAGGATATTGGTCCCCCGGGTTCAAGTGCAACCGATCCTTTTTGTGATGTGGACCAAATGCGGGCAAGGGGGACTAGTGTAGCTGGGAAATGTTGGCCGGTGTGGGCAAGTTGGACCGAAGGGCCTGTTTCCATACTGTATCACTCTATGACTCTATCAGGAAAAGAAGAGGAAGAAAAGAAGAGGAAGAAAAGAAGAGGAAGAAAAGAAGAGGAAGAAAATGAAATTAAAACATTGCTGGGAACACAATTTACTACGCACTTACTACACTAAACAGTGGCGTTGAAGTTTGATACACAAGCACTGAAAAGGGTATGAAAGGGCAAAGTGTCCTTAAAAGTGATCAAAGAGCAACATTCCAGTAATTGATATGTATGAAGGACCATGGGCATTTGGCTCTTTCGTATAGATTATTGATTGATCAAGGAATGATCAAATGTACTGTCGAACGCCACTTTATTAGTTGATTGTATAAAGCACCCTGGACATTTTCTGGCCTGACAACAGAGAGTGTTTATTTTAATGATCGGACAAATGCACTTTTGACAGATTGATAGCCAGAAGTGGAACAATCTAAACATTCCTTTGCATAGTTGGTAGCTTTACAAAATGCTGCTTTTTCTCTGTACTTTTTAGAATGTCACATTGGCATCACATCACTGGAACGGCGATAGGAATGTGGGAATCCAAGGAGTTTAATATCTTATCACTGGTTTTTGATGAAAGAGTTTGCAGGCTATATGGGGGGCCCACACGATAAAGTATTTCTGTCCAGAACCCAACTGAACAAAAGAGCTTTGAGTAGTTTCTGAGGAGTTATATATACTGGATGACCACTCTTTTATGTATTTGTTCTACTGGTGAATTTCCACTTGTTACGTTCATAATCTAGAATCCTAGACCTTTGAAATTGAGAAAGGATGTCCAGCCCATCATATCTGTGCTATTTTGTTGAAAAGACAATCTATTTCATCAATGCTTTTAAATACAGTGATCAATTCTGTTTCAATTTCTGCATGTGGGGGAGTGTTCCTCTTCTGATAACTTTTTATTGTGAAAATCCGTTCCAGTCTACTGCTCCTTATGGTGACAATTTTAAATGTGAACCAAGAAAACAATATTCCCAATGAACTGCCTCTTTGCTTTAGACACAAAAAGCTGGAGTAACTCAGCGGGTCAGGCAGCATCTCTAGAGAAAAGGAATAGGTGACGTTTCGGGTCGAGACCATTCTTCAGATTGAGAGTCAGGGGAAAGGGAAACGAGAGATATAGACGGTGATGTAGAGAGATATGGAACAAATGAATGATATGCAAAAAAGTTACGATGATAAAGGCTGCCCAAGCCTCCAACACAGCGGTATGAATATTGATTTCTCTAACTTCAAGTACCCCTTGCATCCCCTCTCTCTCCATCCCTCCCCCAGCCAAGTCGTACCAGCTTCAAAGTCGTCTAGTTGAGTCTCATTATTTGATGAGGTGTTCAATACCAGGACATTTGAGGTGTCCTCATTCTTTAGGGAACAGGGGTTCTCCTCTTCCATCATAGATGAGACCCTCACAAGACCCTAACAGAAACAGTCCCCCTAGTCCTCACCTTTCACCCCATCAGCCGTTGCATACAACACATAATCCTTCGACATTTTCGCCACCTCCAACGGGATCCTACTACTGGGCCACATCTTCCCATTTCCACCCCTTTCCGCAGAGACTGTTCCCTCCGCAACTCCCTGGTCAACTCGTCCCTTCCCACCCAAACCGCCCGCTCCCCAGGCACCTTCCCCTGCAACCGCAGGAGATGCAACACCTGTCCCTATACCTCCTCCCTCGACTCTGTCCAGGGACCCCAACAGAACTTTCAGGCAGAGGTTCACTGGCACCTCCTCCAACCTCATCTACTGTATCCGCTGTTCCAGGTGTGGATTCCTTTATATCGGTGAGACCAAGCGCATGCTCGCCGATCGTTTTGCTGAACACCTCCGCTCAGTCACCCTAAACCTACCTGATCTCCCAGTTGCTAAATACTTTAACTCCCCTCCCATTCCCACTCTGACCTTTCTGTCCTGGGCCTCCTCCACTGTCAGAGTGAGGCCCAGCGCAAATTGGAGGAACAGCACCTCATATTTTGCTTGGGTAGTTTACACCCCAGCGGTATGAAGATTGACTTCTCTAACTTCAAGTAACCCTTGCTTTCCCTCTCTCTCCATCCCTCCCCACCCAAGTTCTCTGACCATTCTGACTGTCCGCCTGATTACATTTTTATCTTTGTTTGCTTCATTGTCACCTTCCCCAATGATCTTTCTATCCTCAGCCTGTCCACATTTTACTTGAACTTTGTCCCCTTCTATGTCTAATTTTCACACCTTACACTTCCTTATCTGTGTCTCCCTCTCCCCTGACTCTCTGTCTGAAGAAGGGTCACCCATTCATTCTATCTAGAGATGCTGCCTGACCTGCTGTTACTCCAGCATTTTGTGTCTATATCTCATTATCTGTAACTCGTTTTTCAACGCCTACAGCTAACAATGGCCTGTTTCCTTCATCATCATTATTATTTTGCATATCTTTCATTCATTTCATTCTATATTTTATTTTTTCTTTGGCCCACCTGACATTATTAGCGGAAAAATAGTACTTCAATATTATAATACCTTCCATAAAAATATCAGTGTCTATTAATTGCACATATATTCTCTTTTATTCTATTCCAGAAACATCAAAAATATTTCAACTACAGGGTACATAGATTTAAATTTATTAGAACTGACATTTAGGAGGCAACAGGTGTAGCTCTGTGCCCCCCATCATTGAACCTGTGGCCCCCTAAATCCCAACATTTTGCTGTGGCCCCCCTGAAATTTGCCATGGCCCCAGGTTGGGAATCACTGCTCTATATCACCTGCTGAGTTACTCCAGCTCTTTCTGTCTATCTTCGGTTTAAACCAGCATGTGCAGTTCCTTCTTTGCTTTGGCAGGCCTATGTTTACAAAACATTTTATCTTCATTGTAGTTATGTCACATATTCCTACTACTAATACCATATGTTGCCAAACAAAGATTTAATCCCTCCATAACTAGTTGTCCATATTTCAGCTGCCAAAACCCTTTGCTCCGAGAATTCACTTCCTAATCCTTGCTTCCACTCTGCTTTTTTCTTTAAAACCTTAAAACTTTTAATACCTTAAATCTTTGCCGTTTGATTAAACTCTTCCATGTCCGAAGATACACAAAAATCTGGAGTAACTCTGCGGGTCAGACAGCATCTTTGGAGAAAAGGAATAGGTGACGTTTTGGGGTTGAAGAAGGGCCTCGACCCAAAACGTCACCTATTCCTTCTCTCCAGAGATGCTGTCTGTCCTGCTGAGTTACTCCAGCATTTTGTGTCTATCTTCGGTTTCAACCAGCATCTGCAGTTCTTTCTTATACATTTCGTCTTAAACACCTGCCTTTATGTGGTTAATAATCCTCACTGGAATTGTTTTGTTATAATTTATTATATTAGGCACGTTATTGAGCCTGTAAGTTTCTTTGCATCCCGTCTCCCCCCACCTCCGCATCACTACCACCTCCGCATCACTACCACCTCCATACTATCCATTGTATTGCAGCGTGATAAAGAATACATGATAATCTCCAAGGCGCCAGCTACCACTAAGTGTGGATAATCACTAGGGCGGCACGTTGGCGCAGCGGTGGATTTTCTCCGAGATCTTCGGTTTCCTCCCACACTCCAAAGACGTTCAGGTTTGCAGGTTAATTGGCTTGATATAAATGTAAATTGTCCCTAGTGTGTGTTAATGTGCGGGGATAATTGGGCAGTGTGGATTCCGTGGGCCAAAGGGCCTGTTTCCGCGCTGTATCTCTAAAACTAAAACCCAAAACAAAAAAACAACATTAAAAATCTAGTCAAATTAGAAACAACGAACATGTGCGGTGATTGTCACACATTCAGTACATTCTGAAATGAATGATAATAGGGGTGCATCTTTTCTTACTATATACAGAATTTATCAAATTATACTATGGATGCAAAACATTCTTATATTGACTGCCCACTTGGCAAAGAGTAATGCAGAGCAGAAACTCTAAGTGGGCATCGAAATAAACAAACTGGAGAATTAATGATGACACCATACCATATAACCATATAACATATAACAATTACAGCACGGAAACAGGCCATCTTGGCCCTTCTAGTCCGTGCCGAACACTTATTCTCCCCTGGTCCCATCTACCTGCACTCAGACCATAACCCTCCATTCCTTTCCCGTCCATAGAACTATCCAATTTATTTTTAAATGATAAAATCGAACCTGCCTCCACCACCACTGGAAGCTCATTCCACACAGCTACCACTCTCTGAGTAAAGAAGTTCCCCCTCATGTTACCCCTAAACTTCTGTCCCTTAATTCTCAAGTCATGTCCCCTTATTTGAATCTTCCCTACTCTCAGTGGGAAAAGCTTATCCACATCAACTCTGTCTATCCCTCTCATCATTTTAAAGACTTCTATCAAGTCCCCCCTTAACCTTCTGCGCTCAAAAGAATAAAGACCTAACTTGTTCAACCTTTCTCTGTAACTTAGTTGCTGAAACCCAGGCAGCATTCTAGTAAATCTCCTCTGTACTCTCTCTATTTTGTTGACATCCTGTATATACAACCTGTAAATATTAACCCAGGCATGAATTATGCATCAACAATGCATCAACAATGCATCATTTGATTTTTAACTTGATATGTATCTGTTAGAAAGTTTTAAATTTTGCACATTTTTCAAGTCTCCTTTAAGTGCAAACATTAGCAACCTGTTAAACGTTTGGTTTAGTTTAGAGATACAGCTGGAAATAGGCCCTTCGGTCCACAAAATCCACGCCGACCATCGATCATCCATACACTAGTTCTATCCTACATGCTAGGGACAATTTACAGAAGCCAATTCATCTACAAATCTGCATGCCTTTAGATTATGGAAGTACAGGTGTCAGAGGTTATGGGGAGAAGACAGGAGAATGGGGTTGGGAGGGAGAGATAGATCAGCCATGATTGAACGGTGGAGTAGACTCAATGGGCCGAATGGCCTAATTCTACTCCATTCTTTGTGACCTTTTGACTTTATGAACCCGGAGCACCCGGAGAAAAACCCTCCACCCGATCATGGAGAACATGCAAACTGCGTACAAACAGTACCTGTAGTCAGCATCGAACATGGGTTTCTGGCACTTAGGGCATCAACTCTACCACTGCACCACTGTGTTAAACCCCTGTCTCACGGTGCGAGGCCATCCACGAGTGATCCCGAGTTTAAAACAAATCAAACTCGTGGTAATCACGTAGAATTAACGTAGCGGGAACGTCGGAACTCGTGGACGTAACTTAGCGACTCGTAACGCTAACGGCAGGTATCCGTGAAACTTGTTAACTCGTGAAAATCTTTCAACATGATGAAAGATTTCCACGAGTCAAATTTACTCTTGAAGTAAAAATGTTAAACTTTTAAACTCGTTGTAAGAACGTAGTAGCCCGTGAGTTTACCGTAGTGACTCGTGAGTCTACCGTGGGCACTCTTTAACTCAGCGGGACAGGCAGCATCTCTGGAGAGAAGGAATGGGTGACGGGATGACATTTCCAAAATTCTGCTGTATCTTTGTGTTACTCCAGCACTGTATGTTCACTTTTTGTCAACCAGCATCTGCCCTTTCTTGTGTATGACATTATTTGTATCCGTGGCAGTTGATTGTCGCTCCCTTCAGTTTCCCAGGGGGTCGGGACGGGACTGAAGTTGGGAGGGAAAGGTGGGGGTGGGGGGGGGGAGGGGGAGGGGAGTGGGGGGAGGGGGGGGGGGTTGGGGTGACTTAGTACGGGAGACAAGTGTAGGAGAGGTGTACTGACTGTGTGGGCAAACACTTTGGTAGTGATTGCCGATGGGGTTCACTGTCGAGGACTTCATAATGCAGAGAACATTAAAAACAGTTGCCGAAAAAAAGATTTTGTGTGGATCTGGTATATCTGGGTATTGAAGGCGCTTCTGGTCTGCAGTGTGCTGTACAACATGGAAACAGGTCCTTCGGCCCAGCTTGGCCGTACTGTCCAAGTTGGCATCTTGGGGTAGTCCTATTTGCCTGCATGTGGCCCATAGCCCTCCAAACCCTTCCCATCCATTTATCTGTCGTTAATAACCTCAAGAAAATATTAAGTCTACGTGAGCCTGCTTCAGTTTCCAGGGTCCAACTCAGAGAGAAGTCTCGCCCCTTTCCAGGGTTAATCGCTCCACTGTTTATAATGCTCTCTGCATTATGAAGTCCTCGACAGTGAACCCCATGGGCAATCATTACCAAAGTGTCTGCCCACGCAGTCAGTACACCTCTCCTACACTTGTCTTCCGTACTAAGTCACCCCAACCCCCCCCGCCCCCCACCTTTCCCTCCCAACTCCAGTCCCATCCTGACCCCATGGGAAACTGAAGGGAGCAACAATCAACTGCCACGAATACAAATAATGTCATACACAAGAAAGGGCAGATGCTGGTTGACAAAAAGTGAACACACAGTGCTGGAGTGACACAAAGACGCAGCAGAAGTTTGGAAACGTCATCCCGTCACCCATTCCTTCTCTCCAGAGATGCTGCCTGTCCTGCTGAGTTACTCCAGCACTTTGTGTCTATCACTGAAAAGTTAGTGTTGTGATTATGCTCCTCGTGGTTAGGCAGAAAGCAACTTTAAATTGTTGAAAGTGCTTACCGAAAAATTATTTGGCAGAGGGAAAGGAGTCATAAACCTGTGGTATGTGTTGGAACAACAAATGATTTTCGTCAAGGCCGTCTGTTGAAAAGTTATTTGTCGCATAAGGCTCCTCCATTGTTGTAGATTGAGGGGACGAATGTGGGTGTGGTTTGTGTATCATGGTTGGATACGGCAGGGAGAAAGGTGCAGGAAGGAACTGCAGATGCTGGTGTACACCGAAGATAGACACAAGATGCTGGAGTAACTCAGCGGGACAGTCAGCATCTCCAGAGAGAAGGAATGGGTGACATTTCAGGTCGAGACCCTTCTTCAGAATGAGATTCAGGGGAGGGGGGAAGGAAGATACTGAAATCAGGAAGGATAAGGTGTGCAAAAGAGACATGAAAAGAGATGAAAGGTCAAGGAAGATGTCGAATAGATCATTGTTAGCTAGGAGAAGGTGACAACAAAGCAAACAGAGATAAAATGTAATTAGCGGGACAGTCAGACTGGTCGGAGAACAGGGAAAGGGGAGGGATGGAGAGAGAGATGGCGAAAGCCTGATTAGTGGGGAGGTGAGAGGCATTAGGAGCCAGCAACCTCACAGGTCAGACTGCAGTGTTGCGGGCCAGGGAGCATTATCCTGGGCTACTGGTGTTGGGGGTACAGGGGAACAATTTGGTTGGGAATGGGGTTGAAGGGACTTCAGCTGGGAGAGGTTTTAGGTTTCAACGAATGACACTCTGAAAAATAGTCATCAACCTGAAAATGTTAACTCTGTTTCCCTCTCCAAAGATGCTCCCCAACTTTCTACAAATTTGCAGAATGTTTTGTTTTAATTTCAGATATCCAGCATCCAATTTCAACATCTACAGTATCAACATGCCATTAACTGTGGGACACGGTGGTGCCGTGGTAGAGTTGCTGCCTTACAGTGCCAGAGACCCGGGTTCGATCCTGATTACGGGTGCTGTCTGTAATAAGTTTGTACGTTCTCCCCGTGACCGTCGTGGGTTTTCTTCGGGCGCTCCGGTTTCCACGCACAGTCCAAAGATGTACACGTTTGTAGGTTAATTGGCTTGGTATAAACGTAAATTGTCTCTTGCGAGTGTCGGATAGTGTTAATGCGCGGGGATCGCTGGTCAGAATGGACTCAGTGGACCGAAGGGCCTGTTTCCGCACTGTATCTCAAAACTAAACTAAACTAAATTAAACTAAACTGGATGAAAGCCTATGGAAATTGTACTGCATAGATCTCGCAATTGTTTTGCTACTTTCTTTTTTATTAAAAAAATTGTTTTTATTAGAAGTAATGTACATACATCTTAATCATAATATGCAACATACTACATTTCTTGTACAACTTTTTTTACATTTTTAATAACTTTAACCTATAATAGAAAAAGAGAAATGGAAAAAGAGAAAGAAGAAAAGAGTGAGGATAGTTGTGGAGTGTAGTCCGCAGTAGTTGGCGTTAAGTGAATGATAATGGTTAAGTAGACTGCGTGCTTGAAAATGTGAAAAGAAAAGAAGAACAAAAAAAAAAGGCTCCACAGAAAAGGGAGGCCTTAAGAAGAGAAAAAGAAAATAAGTAAGGAATCTCAAAAAGGTAAGGCTAAGCAAGATGGAAAGGGAATTTGCCTGATTCCTGACGATTCACACCCATCACCTAGTTCTAAAAGAGTTACTTTCCAGGGTTGTGTTGCACCATATTACACCCATAACAAATCAATGAAAGGTGACCATATTCTTAAGAATTGCTCTTGTTTTCCTGCTATAACAAGTCTCATTTCCTCAAGATGTAGTATTTCCGACATATTTGTAATCCACATTTTAAACGTTGGGATAGGAGCGTTTTTCCAGAATTTAAGTATAAGTTTTTTTGCCATTATCAAACCGTAGTTTAATAAACATCATTGAAATGTAGTTAGTTCGGAACAGGCTACCCTTGTTCCGAAAATAATCAATTCTGTATTTGGGTCCAGTCTTAATTTAAATATTTTTGAAAAGCTTTCAAAAATTTCCTTCCAAAATTTCTGAAGTTTTGCACAGGAAACAAATGAGTGTGCTATTGTTGCCTCTTTAGTTAGGCACTTATCACAGATGGGAGAGACATTTGTTTTGTTTTTGAGTAATATAATCTGTGTACAATTTTAAATTGGATCAATGTCTGTCTAACGTTGATCGAACATTTATGTATATACTAGACCAAGTGCAGACGCGTTGGGTCTGTTCCCCCAACGTGCGGTTGTGGGGGGGGGGAGGCGGCACGCAGCGTCACACACACTAACTATCCCCCCCCCCGCACTCACGCTAATTACCCCCCTTGATATTATATTAATATTATTAATTTGCTCCTTTTACCCCATTACCACCCTATCTACTGACGCATAGCCCCCAACTTGCAGTCACATCTAGAGAGGGGGGGGGGAGGGGGGGGGGGGTAGAGAGTGAGGGCAGAGAGAGAAGGGGCAGAGACAGAGAGAGAGACAGAGACACAGAGAGAGGGGCAAGAGGGTGAGGGGGTGGCGAGGAGGAGAAGAGGGAGGGTGGGTGAGAGGGGAAAGGTGGGGGTGGAGGGGAGGAGAGAGAGAGGGTGAGAGTGAGGGGGAGAGAGGGGGGGGAGAGGTGAGGGGAGGGGGAGGGGGAGAGGTGGGGAGAGGGGAGGGGGAGAGGTGAGGGGAGGGGAGAGGTGGGGAGCAGGGAGGATGGAGGGAAGGGGGTAGGGGTGTGGAGGGGAGGGGGGTTTAGGGGACGGACGGTGGGGGAGGGGATGGAGGGGAGGAGTGGGAGAAAGAGAGAGGGGGGAGAGGAGAGGGAGGGGAGAGGAGAGGGGGGGAGAGGAGAGGGAGGGAGAGGAGAGGGGGTTGAGGACAGGGGGGAGGAGAGGGGGGGAAGAGGAGAGGGGGGAGAGGAGAGGGGGAGAGCGAGAGGGGGGAGAGGAGAGGGGGGGAGAGGAGAGGGTGGGAGAGGAGAGGGAGAGGAGAGAGGAGAGGGGGAGAGGGGGGAGTGAGGGGGTGTGCTGAGAGGGGGGGGAGGTGAGGGGCGGGGGAGAGGTGGGGAGCAGGGAGGGGGAGGGGGGTGGAGGGAAGGGGGTAGGGGTGTGTGGAGGGGAGCGGGTTTAGGGGAGGGATGGTGGGGGAGGGGATGGAGGGGAGGAGGGGGAGAAAAAGAGGGGAGAGAGAGATGGGGGGTGGGGGCGAGAGGAGAGGGGGGGGAGAGGAGGGGGGGGGGGGGAGAGGGGGGGAGAGGAGGGGGGGGGGGAGGGGAGAGAGAGAGAGTGCCTTTTTATTTCAACCCAAACCCCCCAAACAACCATTTGCAGGCAGTGCTTTTTTTACTTTAACCATATTTTCATTTTCAAACCACATTAAGGGTACTTACTCACAGTTGTGTGGACATGTGTTCAGTGTTATTCACAGCTCAGAGAAACGTGACCCTCTGCCTTCCTCCAGCTTGCAGACTAATTGAGGCACACCACTTCCTGGTTTTATAGTCCATTTCCCCTGCCGCCAGCGGGGGCAGCAGAGAGAATGGGGAATTTTGTAAAATCATTAATATCTCTGTCATCTTTCGGCACACATGCGGCGGAGGGGGGCTCTGAGCGAGGTGGCCAAAAATGACAGCCGTAGGTGGCGGCGTTCTCTTGGAAATCGC
Organism: Amblyraja radiata; assembly: GCF_010909765.2. Taxonomy (NCBI): domain Eukaryota; kingdom Metazoa; phylum Chordata; class Chondrichthyes; order Rajiformes; family Rajidae; genus Amblyraja; species Amblyraja radiata. The sequence goes on along the minus strand of NC_045963.1, from coordinate 2,011,815 downwards.
AGCACAGATCGCCAAAACCGGTCAAGAACAGACTTTTAGTAATATAGATAGATAACAAATAATCTTCCCATCTGTCCTTGGAGATTTCTATAGACAATTCTTGTTCCCATTCATGTCTATATTTAGAATAGTGTTATAAAAATACGATGTTAAGTGATCCAATTCTGCCTGTCTATTCATGCTTTGTTCTAAAGGGTCCAACTTCAAATTTTGATAATCTTTTGAATGTTTTTTCAAATAATCTTGAGTTTGTAAATATCTAAAATATTCGTTACTTTCCAAATTGTATTTAAGTTGTAAATCTTGGAAAGGTAAAACATTTCCTGCTTCATACAAATCTTCCCAAGTCTTAATTCCTAATCGTTCCCAGAGAATAAATGTTTTGTCAATAGTCGATGGCTTAAACGCGGGGTTGTTAGCTATCGGTGAAAGAAGCGAAAGATTTCTTAATTTAAGAGAGGATTTTATTTGTCTCCAAATTCGTATTGTGCTGTGAATCATCAGGATTCTCTTATATATTGTGTTCTTCAGTTTTATTGGTGAGAAAAGGATCGCTTCTATATTAAAAGGAGTGCAATCCTCCTTCTCCATTATTGTCCATTCTATCTGTTATATTGAACTGTCTAACCAATACATTATATTTTTAATGTTCACTGCCCAATGGTAGTACATAAAGTTGGGAAGTGTAAGTCCACCGTATTCATTGGGTTTACATAAATGTCTTCTTTGAATTCTGTGGGATTTATAGTCCCATATGAAATTTGAAATGTATGAGTCAATTTTTTGAAATAAGTTTTTAGGTATGTATGTAGGTATTGATTGGAATAAATATAGTATTTGTGGAAGAAAACTCATTTTAATGGCATTTATTCTGCCTAAGAAGGACATCGGTAGTGTTTTCCAAAATTGGATCGACGTTTGTAATTTAGTAAGTAAGGGCAGGTAGTTTGCGTTAAATAGGGATTTATATATTCTAGTAATTTGAATACCCAAATATTTAAATCTTTCTGTAGTAATTCTAAAGTTTGCTACTTTCTGATTATAAAATAACTACATTTTGTCATATCAAGTTGACTTTTTAAATTATAATAGCAATATCATTTATGATTGGATTTTCTTCCCACCTAAGACGCTGAAACGGTCTTGATTTCTAAAGTCCAAAGGACAGGACTATGCAACGAAACACTCCTTCAAGACGATACTCATGTTAATTTAAATAATGTTCTGGGGTAGGACTTAATACCACAACCCTGTGATCAATATGCAGGAATGTTGCAATCGAGCCACTGCCGACAGTCAACAACTTCAAGAAGACAGTTGATGCTTCAAGCGATTTAAACAGTTTGCCATGTTCTGCCATGAATACAGCTTTGGACCTTTTCGGCAAATACTTGGGTGGGTTCCTGAATGTGTGTTCCAAGCATTGATATAGAAGTCTGTTTAATTTATTCAAAGCATATAGAATGCTTATATTGAAATGGCCAACGTATGAACAACAAATGCAAGGTCGACAAAATGCTGGCGGAACTCAGCGGGTGAGGCAGCATCTATGGAGAGAAGGAATAGGCGACGTTTCTGGTTGAGACCCTTCTTCAAATCCAATCAGAACTGTCGCCTATTCCTTCTCTCCATAGATGCTGCCTCACCCACAGAGTTCCTCCAGCATTTTTGTCTACCTTCGATTTTTCCAGCATCTGCAGTTCTTTCTTAAACAACAAATGCAATGTTCGTGCACTTGCACTAATCAACGAAAGCAGTTTTTAACCTCGGTGCAAAGAAAGCACTCTGTCAAAAGATCTAGAGTGGGGGAGCATCATTAATAGATTGTTTAAACAAAACTGCTGCAGGAATGTAATGGGTCAGGCTGCATCTGTGGAAGGAAATACAGTAGATAGATGTTTCAGGTCTTGAAGAAGCGACCTGACCCAAAAGGTTAAGTGTTCATTTCGTACCACAGATGTTGACTGATCTGTTGAGTTCCTGCAGGAAGAAACTGGACTTAGTTTGGTTTAGTTTAGAGATACAGCATGGATACAGGCCCTTCGGCCCACCAATACCACACCGACCTCTGATCCCCGCACATTAACACTGTAAGGTTTTCTGTAAGGCCCTGGTGTGACTAGCACAATGAATTCACGTCTGCCATCGTGTTACAGATAAGTTTAATCTGTAATGACTGAAACTTCCAGAAGGTCACTTGACCTCAGTCACGAGGCACTGGTACATTTGCCAGCTTCTGCTTTTGGCCTCAAGGGGCACTGGCATTTACATTAGATATTACATTACATATACATCACAAATTCCATTCTAATACATTCAATGATAGTACATTACAAATACATCACATCTCCCCCTTCATTTTAATTACATCACATCTCCCCCTAATATCCACTTTAACCTCAAACTCTAGAAACTCTAACAAAGGGCCTGTCTCGTTGCCTTTTGCTGCGACTGGGAGACTGGCTCTGGCCTCTCGCTGCATCTCGGCGCATAGTGTCTTCTGGGGACTTGCCCCTTCTGGGAGACTGGCTCCTCTGTCCAGGTTTCTCACATCTGGGCGTCTGGCTACAGGTGATCTAACCACGGCTACACAGGGGTCTATCCATGGCTACACAGGGGTCTATCTTCGGCTACACAGGGGTCTATCCACGGCTACACAAGTGTTTATCCTGGGCTACAGGGCTCAATCCTGGACTAGACGTCTCTATCCTGAACTTACTCTCTGCCTGGTCTCGTAGACTTGCTCCATCTAGGAGGCGGACTCTCCTTTCAAACAAAAAAACGTATTCAATACTAAACAGTCAATACAAACTATTTTTGTTCTTTCAATTTCTTTTGTATATAAAAAAGGATTTTTGTTGTTGTTTTTTTTGTTTATTTTATTAGAAGTTAATACAGTACAAAACAGTACAGTGGAACCTAATTTTAGGTGCCAACTATGTCATACCGTAATCCATTCTATGTACAACCTCTAGTTTTATGTTTTGAGAAGGAAGTAAGCAAGACAAGAAAAAGAAAACAATAGAAAGGGGAAAAAGAGGGAAAATAGATGGTAGAGAATAGAAAAACGTGAAGTGTGTATATAAAAAAAAGAAAAAGTGGAAAGTAGAAATAGGAGAGAAGGCCCCTTAAAAGAGAATCTTTATTCGGAGATGTAGATCTATCCACGTCATGAACTGAAATCAGCAATCCTTATGGTACCGCTGCATCACATGATTCCAAAAAGTCGATGAAAGGAGACCAACTCCTTAAGAATTGGTCATATTTATCTATTAGTCGGAGTCTCATTTCTTCAAGGCGTGCTATGTCCATCATATTCCTAATCCACATTTTAACAGTTGGTATGGTTGTATTTTTCCAAAATTTAAGTATCAATTTCTTTCCAATTATTAACCCATAATTTAAAAAAACGTTTTGGTCTTTATTTACATTGATATCTTCTACTATTATTCCAAATATAATCCATTCCGTTTTAGGTACTATTCTTGACTTGAAAAGCTTTGAAACTGTTGAATGAATAAAAAACTGACACAAAACTAAGTTTGGCTTCGCTGAGGAAAAAACAAAACAAACTGCGGCAATCTTTTGTACAGATGAAATATTGACTAGGAATATAGTCACCCCAGATATGAAAGTAAAAGTCTGTATATTCTTTTCTCCAGCCCTAGTCAACTTCACTGACTTCTTCAAGATAAGAAAATACAATTCTGCATTAATATTATGCCCTCAAATGTATGAAAACATGCCCATTCAACACTACTTGCTTTAGTTATTCTTCTGCATAAGGATGCTAGTAAAATTCATCAAAGTACAGCACAAGGGGGAGAATAAATTGCAGCGTTTCTTCTCTATGAAATTCAGACTATATATTACAGACCAAAAAGTAGCACATGGTGCTGGTAAACCAGGGTTCAAACGTAGTTTTGTTTTATTACAACATGTATTACACGACCAACCAATCAATTAGGACTACAAGTTATGGTTCGATTCGTGATATAGTTTAAAATGGCTGCTTGAACCGAACATGGAGGTGGCCATTACTCCCTCTGGGAGAGGCCTCTGGCCATCACGGAAGGCTATCTTCTTTTCATCTCCCGGCCCTCCGAAAGGGGCTTTTAGACCTGCTGGGTGAATTTTCTTTTTCGTTTTCTGCTTCTTTCCCATCTCCTTCGCAGTTTCCTGACTGTCACTTTTTTTTTCTGGCAGCCGTTAATGCCGCGTGGACGTGGGCTCCAATCTTTGGTTGCGGGTGATGGTCTGGGGCAACACGGTGGCGGCCATTACTCCCTCTGGGAGAGGCCTTCGACTCCTCTGGCCATCACTGAAGGCGACCTTCTCTCCATCTCCCGGTGTACCGCCCGTTGCTGGCTCCACAGCCCACCTGGCTGTTGCTCGGCCCCACTGCTCCGCCCATAAGGACTGTGTCCCGCTGCTCGGCTCGTCGCTGGCTCTCCGGCCCGCCAGGCTGCTGCTAGACCCGCTGCTCGGCTCTTCACTGGCTCTCCGGCCCGCCAGGCTGCTGCTAGACCCGCTGCTCGGCTCGTCACTGGCTCTCCGGCCCGCCAGGCTGCTGCTAGACCCGCTGCTCGGCTCGTCGCTGGCTCTCCGGCCCGCCTGGCTGCTCGGCTCGTCGAGACTGTGCCCCGCTGTCGGGTGCTGGGTAAGCGCTGTGTCCCGCTTCGATCGCGGGGCCTGGTCCGCGTCTCTCTCTCGCGGTCGGCTCTCTCACTCGGCCGGTTCCGCTTCTCTCTCGCGGCCGGACCCTCTTTTCTGCTCACGGTCGGGCTGACTCTGCTCCTGACCGGGCTTTCTCTGCTCGCAGTCGTCTCCTGCGACCGGGCTTTCTCCGCTCACGTCCGTCTCTTGAGACCGGGCTTTCTCTCACGACCGGGCAGACTCTTCTCCCGGCCGGGCTGACTCCATTTTCGTCGGTGACCTTTCCGGACCTACACGGTACTAGGCACTCACCCGACGTTGGTGGCAGCTACTGTATGTTTCTTTTTCTTTTTCTTTTTTGCATGGAGAGTGGTCCCGGAGGCTTGAGTCCCTCTATATATTTTTTTACTTTGTAAGGCCCCGTTGTGACTAGCACAATGAATTCACGTCCGCCATTGTGTAAAATAAGTTTAATCTGCAATGACTGAAACTTCCAGAAGTCACTTAACCTCAGTCACGAGGCACTGGTACATTTGTCAACTTCTGCTTTTGACCTCAAGGGGCACTGGCATTTACATTAGATATTACATTACATAGAAACATAGAAAATAGGTGCAGGAGGAGGCCATTCGGCCCTTCGAGCCAGCACCACCATTCCTTGTGATCATGGCTGATCGTCCCATATCAATAACCCGTGTCTGCCTTCTCCCCATATCCCTTGACTCCACTAGCCCCTAGAGCTCTATCTAACTCTCTCTTAAATCCATCGTGATTTGGCCTCCACAGCCCTCTGTGGCAGGGAATTCCATAAATTCACAACTCTCTGGGTGAAAAAGTTTGTTCTCACCTCAGTCTTAAATGACCTCCCCTTTATTCCAAGCCTGTGTCCCCTGGTTCTGGACTCGCACAATATTGGGAACATTTTTCCTGCATCTAGCTTGTCCAGTCCTTTTATAATTGTATATGTTTCTATAAGATACCCCCTCATCATTCTAAACTCCAGTGAATACAAGCCTAGTCTATTCAATCTTTCCTCATATGACAGTCCCGCCATCCCATGGATCAATCTCGTGAACCTACGCTGCACTGCCTTAATCACAAGGATGTCCTTCCTCAAATTAGGAGACCAAAACTGTACACAATACTCCAGATGTGGTCTCACCAGAGCTCTATACAACTGCAGAAGAACCTCTTTACTCCTATACTGAAATCCTCTTGTTATGATGGCCAACATTCCATTAGCTTTCTTCACTGCCTGCACGCCAACTTTCAGTGACCGGTGTACAAGGACACCCAGGTCTCGCTGTGCCTCCCCCTTACCTAACCTAACCCCATTGAGATAATAATCTGCCCCCTTGTTATTGCCACCAAAGTGGATAACCTCACATTTATCTATATTAAACTGCATCTGCCACGCATCTGCCCACTCACTCGACCTGTCCAGGTAACCCAGCAACCTCCTAACATCCTTTTCACAGTTCACACTGCCACCCAAACTTGCTAGTGTTGCTCCTAATTCCCTCTTCCAAATCATTAATATATATGGTAAACAGTTGCGGCCCCAACACCGAGCCTTGCGGCACTCCACTCGCCATTGCCTGCCATTCTGAAAAGGATCCGTTCACTCCTACACTTTGCTTCCGGTCTGCCAACCAATTTTCTATCCATGTCAACACCCTACTCCCAATACCATGTGCTCTGATTTTAGTCACCAGTCTCCCATGCGGGACCTTATCAAAGGCTTTCTGAAAGTCTAGATACACTACATCCACTGGCACCCCTTCATCCATTTTACTTGTCACATTCTCAAAAAATTCCAGAAAATTAGTCAAGCATGATTTCCCTTTCATAAATCCATGCTGACTTGGACTAACCCTTTTACTGCTATCCAAATGCCCCATTATTACCTCTTCAATAATTGACCAGCACCTTTTCCACCACCCAAGTCAGGCTAACTGGTCTGTAATTCCCCGTTTTCTCTCTCGCTCCTTTCTTGATAAGTGGGATAACATTAGCTTTCCTCCAATCCACAGGAACTGATCCTGAATCTATTGATGTTACGACTCCCGAATGCAAGTACTTCAGAGCCACGTAACACAAGTCAAAAACCAGGTTCAGGTTCAAAAAACAGTTTTAATTATTCATTGGAACACAAAACTCAAACCTGATTTAAACAACCCAGTCAGGGATATGGATAAACCGACAAACAATTTAACAATGCTCCAGCCAGCCACGCCATGGGCCGTCGAACCGGAGATTCCAAAACCTGCCCAAAGAGATACAACCCTGAAACCAAAATACACGAAAACTCTAAGGTCAGCCCTTATCCGTCCCAATTCAATATCTGTTAACAAGGAATGGTGAAAATACACAAAGTTCTATGCCATGTGGTCAGGCTTCCTCGGCCCACACCAACAGTCTGCTCATCAGTCAGAGTCTACGACGAAGAGGGAGAATCCTGGGAAGCTCTGGTATTTATACTTCAGATGAGTCACCCGTCACCTGACGCAGCTTGGCCAATCGGGTACAGGAGCCTTTAACCCCTCGATTCCAGACTCACAGCCACGAGGCCTGCACTTGGGAGAGAAACAGAGAAAGGTAAGTACATAGCATTCACCAGGAGGGGGAAGCGCCTAACACCCCCACCCAAAGATACTGAATAAGTTTCTGAAAATGAACTAAAAAACACCACCAAATTTCAGCAACTATTCAGTAGCACAGACATCACTGGCGCGACAATGCATCAGCCAATACATCATCCTTGCCACGGATATGCCAGTCAAATGAGACAACCGCAAGGGAAGCGTCTCCAAAGCCTTAGAGTTACTCAGCTTTCCCTGCGTTACTGCCACAGACAACCGTGCCTCCCCCACATCACCACCCGTGTCAGGGGGCAGCACCACTGCAGCCAAAACAGGCTTAGAAGGACATAGCTCCGACCCATCAACCTCCATAGGCTCCTGCTCATGGTACTGTTTCATCATGTTAACATGACAGAGCTGAGTCTTACGCCTCCGATCAGGGGTACCAATAACGTAATCCCTCTCACCAACCTTCTTAACCACCTGATAGGGACCGCTATACCGAGCCTGCAGACTGGAACCAGGAATAGGCAACAACACCAGGACCTTGTCACCTGGAGAAAAATTCCTACTAGAAGCCTTCCTGTCGAACCAGTCCTTCATCCTAGACTGAGCAGAGGCAAGATTATCCATTGCCAGTTCGTATTCCCTCCTCAGTCTAGAGCGAAAAGTACAGACGTGGTCTAAAATACTACGATTTGCATCCTCCTGCAACCATTTCTCCTTCAGGACCCTCAACGGACCACGTACAGTATGCGCGAACACCAGGTCAGCAGGACTGAACCCTAAAGACTCCTGCACGACCTCACGCACCGCAAACATAACTAGATGAACCCCCTCATCCCAGTCTTTTTCAAACTCCAGGCAGTAAGTCCTCAACATAGATTTCAAAGTCTGGTGAAACCTCTCGAGAGCTCCCTGGCTCTCAGGATGATACGCACTGGAGTAACAATGCTTAATATCTAACAACTTCATTACCTGACCAAAAACCTTCGACATGAAGTTGGTACCTTGGTCACTCTGCACAACCTTGGGCAAACCGAACAACGAAAAAAACTTAGTGAGAGACTTAACAATTGCAGGGGCAGTAATTCTACGCAAAGGGACCACCTCCGGAAAGCGGGTAGTCGCACACATAATTGTTAATAAAAACTTGTTGCCCACCCTTATCCGAGGTAGAGGGCCCACACAATCAATTAGAATCCGCTCAAACGGCTCACCGACCACAGGGATTGGATATAAAGGCGCAGGAACAATCGATTGGTTCGGCTTTCCTGCCACCTGGCAAATGTGACAACACCTGCAGTGCTGTTTCACGTCCTTTTTCAACCCTGGCCAAAAAAAATTCCGTAAGATGCGGTCATACGTCTTATTGACCCCCAAATGTCCACCCAGAGGACCATCATGAGCCAAACAGAGTATCTCGTCCCTATACCGACGAGGCATCACAATCTGATCAACCACGCTCCAATCATCATGCCCAGATATATCCAAGGGAGACCACTTTCGCATCAGTAAGCCATCCCTTAGAAAATACCCCTTTGCTGTGGAATCCATATCCCCCTCAGGCACTGCGCAGTCGAACAGATCAGATAAACCTGGATCACTCTTTTGCTCCTCAACCAGCCGGTCACGTGACAGTGACACCGGCACATTTCCAGACACTATCCCATCTTGAGATGGAGAAACACCCTTCACAACACAGGATCTATCATCCTGATCCCCAAAAATGCTCTCACTCAGGTCCACCACATCCTCAAACTTCGCCTGGCTCTTAGCCATAGCCCTCGTGACAGCACAAGCTGCGAAGACCTTTGGATGCTGCATAGCCAATCTATCAGGACTCTGCACCATCGGAACAGCCGTCACCTCAGGAGTGACTAAAACTCTACCTCCTGCCAAGTCATTCCCCAAAATCACAGAAACTCCCCCAACGGGAAAACACGGCCGTAACCCAACAGTTACCCGGCCTGAAACCAACTCGGACTCGAGACGCACGGTATGCAAAGGCACTACCATGTCATCCATCCCGAATCCTACCACTGGGACACTTGACCCAACCGATGATTCCCCAGAAAACGGCAGTACACCATCCAATATAAAGGACTGAGTAGCACCAGTATCACGCAAGATGGATACTGGAACTCTATCACCCCCATCCTCTAGAGAAACAAAACCATTCATGATGAACGCAGAATAATTCCTACACTCATCAGACTCAGGCACCTCAGGTACGACAGGTGCCTTCTGTGCACCCACCAAAGCCACAGGCTTTGCATTTTTCTGCTTCAGAACGGGACACGACTTTAACATGTGCCCTCTCCTTCTACAATAGTAGCACACAGGACCTTCATTAGTCCTCACATTTCCGTCAACCTTATCAGCTCGGACCTCCCCCTGTATCAACGTGCTGCCACTTGCAGGCACAGAAACAGCTTTGACACTGCCACCAGGCGACACCACCACGATCAACCGGCCGTGCACCAAAACTATAGGATCGCCCAACAAAATCAGATTTATGAGTCAATACATACTCATCTGCCAACACCGCAGCCTTAGACACCTCATTCACCTTCTGCTCATTAAGGTAAGTAGTAACCCTCTCAGGGAGACAGTTCTTAAAGTCTTCCATAATCATCAAGGCCCGCAGTAGCTCAAAATCCTTCACTCCTTGAGAAGCGCACCACCTGTCAAAAAGTGCCTCCTTCTCCCTAGCAAACTCCACATAAGTCTGACTATCAAACTTCCTAAAGTGCCGGAACTTCTGCCGGTACGCCTCTGGAACTAATTCATAAGCCCTTAATACTGTAGACTTCACACACTCATAGTCCAGACTGCTTTCAACAGATAAAGACGAGTACACCTCCCGTGCTTTACCCACAAGGACACACTGCAATAGCAAGGTCCACACGTCCCTAGGCCACTTCAAGGACAAAGCCACCCGTTCAAACACTGTGAAATACTTGTCCACATCCTCCTCACGAAATGGGGGAACCAGGCGGATGTTCTTGCTCATATCAAACTCCCGTTCCCTAGAAGAAACCCGGGAATTATCTATTTCTTTTTCCCGCAGCTGAAATTCAGCCCTTTTGGTTTCCTCCTCAAGCTCAAGCCGTTTCATTTCAAGAACATGCATGAGCTCTTTCTCTTTTAACAAAGAGGCAATTCTCTGTGACTCAAGCTCCATCTCCTTCAGTTTAATGACGGCCTCCATGTTCTGAACTGGCTGAACAGAAGGTGGGGGACTGTCTGCACCACCAGGCAAAACTCCACCCTCCACCAACGCAGCCCACAACTCCGATTTAATGGAGTGTTTCTTTGAATGCTTGTCAATAGTCACGGCATAGTTCTCAGCCAGCAAAATCAAATGCTCTTCGTACATCTATCAAACAACTCCCGACTAGGAGCCTCAACAAATTCTTTCACCTTAAATTCCATTTCTAATGTAGCACCAAACCACCAGCTAAAACTTGGGCTTTAATGCTACCACAAACAGGGAAGAAAAAATTCCCTCACAACACACAGACTTCCTCAGTCCAGAAGCCTACCAAAAAAAACCCCCTAAAAACGTCTAGGGTCCTCAAAACTTAGGACGAGCCCCCATTTTGTTACGACTCCCGAATGCAAGTACTTCAGAGCCACGTAACACAAGTCAAAAACCAGGTTCAGGTTCAAAAAACAGTTTTAATTATTCATTGGAACACAAAACTCAAACCTGATTTAAACAACCCAGTCAGGGATATGGATAAACCGACAAACAATTTAACAATGCTCCAGCCAGCCACGCCATGGGCCGTCGAACCGGAGATTCCAAAACCTGCCCAAAGAGATACAACCCTGAAACCAAAATACACGAAAACTCTAAGGTCAGCCCTTATCCGTCCCAATTCAATATCTGTTAACAAGGAATGGTGAAAATACACAAAGTTCTATGCCATGTGGTCAGGCTTCCTCGGCCCACACCAACAGTCTGCTCATCAGTCAGAGTCTACGACGAAGAGGGAGAATCCTGGGAAGCTCTGGTATTTATACTTCAGATGAGTCACCCGTCACCTGACGCAGCTTGGCCAATCGGGTACAGGAGCCTTTAACCCCTCGATTCCAGACTCACAGCCACGAGGCCTGCACTTGGGAGAGAAACAGAGAAAGGTAAGTACATAGCATTCACCAGGAGGGGGAAGCGCCTAACAATTGAACATTGGAAAATGATCACCAATGCGTCCACTATTTCTAGAACCACCTCCCTGAGGACCCTGGGATGCAGACCATCAGGCCCAGGTGCAGAACATATACATCACAAATTCCATTCTAATACATTCAATGATAGTACATTCCAAATACATCACAAACAATATCCTACACACGCCAGGGACAATTTTATATTTATACCAAGCCAATTAACCTACAGACATGTACCACCAAAGTGGCAGGAGTGTGGCAGGAAACACAGTCTGTCAACACAGCATGCAGTTAATTTGTAATATTAATACTAGAAACACGTAGCAGATGAGGCTGATCTGTGGAAAGAAGAACAGAGTAAGCATGTCAAGTCTAGGCATGTTTCTTGCCTTAGGCTTAAATGGTGAGGTGCAATGAAAATCTTGCTTGCAGCAGCAACACAGCCAAGTACACAAAAACATTCTATAAGAGTTGATGGGGAAAAACCTGCAAAAAAACAACATTATGTAATACACATTTAGAAAAAACTGTCCATGTTAGTGCAAAAGGTGATCTATCAAGAGACAACCTTACTTTTCCCACACTGACCTTTCTGTCCTGTGCCTCCTCCATTGTCAGACTGAAGCCAAATGCAAATTGGAGGAACAGCACCTCATATTTCACTTGGGCAGCTTACATCCCAGTGGTAGGAATGTTGATTTCTCTAACTTCAATTAACCCTTGGATCCCTCTTTCTCCATCCCTTCCCCACCCAAGTCATACCAGCTTCATATACGTCTTGTTGAGCCTCATTGTCTGTAACTCGTTTTCACCTAGCACACAGCTAACAATTGCCTGTTTCGTTTATCATTGTTAATCATTTGCACATCTTTCATTCAACTATATAACTAAAAGTCTCATCTTGACCACTTCCTGTCTGCGCTGTATATTAATTTTAGAAAAAATGCTACCCTGCATCACTATGATTTTTGGCCATCTTACTCACAGTCCTCCTCCACTGAGGCAGCCCCAATGATTTTTCCGATCGATGAAAAAAAAAAAAAGTTATGAATGTTTAAAAAAGCTTGAGATCAGCTGATTGGTCCTCTCGCCTGTCAATCACCATGATGAAGGTAACACCCCTTCCGGAGGGGGGGGGGGGTGAGGGAGGCAGGACTATAAAACCCCGGATACCTGGAAGTGAGTCAGTCACTCTGGAAGATCGCGAGGGAGAGGCCACAATTGTGATTCTAAGCTGTGAATCAACTGAAGTGTGAGCCTGCAATGTACGTGTAATGATTTGTTGGCCCTTAATGACAATGCAATGAGTTATTTGGCCTGCCCTGTGCTTGAGACTGCAATGCATAATGGAAATGAAATTACAATGCCATGACTTGTTTGGCCTGCCCTGTGCTTGAGACTGCAATGCAAAATGGAAATGAAATTGTTTGGCCTGCCCTGTGCTTGAGACGGCAATGCAAAATGGAAATGAAATGACAATGCCATGAGTTGTTTGGCCTGTCCTGTGCTTGAGACTGCAATGCAAAATGGAAATGAAGTGACAATGCCATGAGTTGTTTGGCCTGCCCTGTGCTTGAGACTGCAATGGAAAATGGAAATTAAATGACAATGCCATGAGTTGTTTGGCTTGCCCTTGCTTGAAACTGCAATGCAAAATGGAAATGGAAATGAAATGAAATGAGTTGTTTGGCCTGCCCTGTGCTTGAAATGGAAATGAAAATGAAATGAAATGAGTTGGTTGGTCTTCCCGAAACGACTAATTTTGGCCCATAAAGCCCCTGTTAGCCAAGAAACCAGCCCCTTTTGCCCAAAATGCCCATATTAGCCCAGAGGAAGCATTTTGGCCCAAAAGACCCGTTTCAGGCCAGGAAAAGTCCAGAAAAAGTGCCTTTCACTGAGATTTCACTCAGATTTTTTAGTCCCTTCGGCCCATCAGGCCTGTACTAGCCCTGTTGGATCTCTTCAGCCCATCAGTAAGTATTCCCCATGTATTCCCCCTGCAACTCTATCGCTGCGCCACCATGCCACCCAGTCAGGCGATATCTGTGGAGAGAGATTCAGTCACTTGTAGGGTCTTTGAACTTAAACATTAACTCTGTTTCTCTCTCCACAGATATCTCCTGACTGGGTGGCATGGTGGTGCAGCGATAGAGTTGCTTCCCGTCAGCACTTGAAGCGCCAGTGAACCAGGTTCGAACCTGTGCTTGTCTATAGAGAATTTGTATGTTCTCCCCGTAACCTGCGTGGGTTTTCTCCGAGATCCCACACTTCAAAGACATACAGGTTTGTAGGTTAATTGGCTCGGTGGTTAGTGTGCGGGGATCGCAGGTCAGTGTGGACTCGGTGGGCCAAAGAGCCTGTCTCCGCATTGTATCTCAAAACAAAACAAAGCTAAACCAGCAATTCATAACAAAAATGGAAGTGAAGTTAGTCAACCTAAAATGTGAGTTTTCTTGTCCTGAATTTTTCTGGCTTTTCATCTTGAATTTTTATGGGTTTTCACATCTTAAATTTTCGTGGCTTATCAAATCTTGAATTTTTCTGGCTCTTCTCGCCTTGAATTTTTGTGGTTTTTCACGTCTAGAATTTTATTGGCATTTCTCGTCGTGGATTTTTATGGCTTTTCACGTCTTGAATTTTTCGTGGATTATCGAGCCTAGAATTTTTGTGGCTTTACATGTATTGAATTTACGTGTCTTTTCACGCCTTGAATTTTCGTGGCTTTTCACGTTTTGAATTTTCGTGGATTTTCTCGTCTTGAATTTTGTTGGCTTTCCTCGTCTTGAATTTTCGTGGCTTTTCATCTTGAATTTTCGTGGCTTTTCATGTCTTGAATTTTCGTAGCCTTCCAAATCTTGAATTAGCGTGGCTATTCACGTATTGAATTTTTGTGGCTTTCCACGTCTGGAATTTTCGTGGTTTTTCGAGCCTAGAATATTTAAGCTTTACATGTATTGTTCGTGGCTTTTCACGTCTTGAATTTTCGTGGCTTTTCACGTCTTGAATTTTCGTGGCTTTTCACGTTTTTAATTTTCGTTGTTTATAACCATATGACCATATAACAATTACAGCACGGAAACAGGCCATCCCGGCCCTACAAGTCCGTGCCGAACAATTATTTTCCCCTAGTCCCATCTACCTGCACTCAGACCATAACCTTCCATTCCTTTCCCATCCATATACCTATCCAATTTATTTTTAAATGATAAAATCGAACCTGCCTCCACTACTTCCACTGGAAGCTCATTCCACACAGCTACCACTCTCTGAGTAAAGAAGTTCCCCCTCAAGTTACCGCTAAACTTCTGTCCCTTAATTCTGAAGTCATGTCCTCTTGTTTGAATCTTCCCTACTCTCAATGGGAAAAGCTTGTCCACGTCAACTCTGTCTATCCCTCTCATCATTTTAAAGACCTCTACCCTTAACCTTCTGCGCTCCAGAGAATAAAGACCTAACTTATTCAACCTTTCTCTGTAACTTAGTTGCTGAAACCCAGGCAATATTCTAGTAAATCTCCTCTGTACTCTCTCTATTTTGTTGACATCCTTCCTATAATTGGGCGACCAAAATTGTACACCATACTCCAGAATTGGTCTCACCAATGCCTTGTACAATTTCAACATTACATCCCAACTTCTATACTCAATGCTCTGATTTATAAAGGCTAGCATACCAAAAGCTTTCTTTACCACCCTATCTACATGAGATTCTACCTTCAGGGAACTGTGCACAGTTATTCCTAGATCCCTCTGTTCAACTGCATTCCTCAATTCGCTACCATTTACCATTTACGTCCTATTTTAATTTGTCCTGCCAAGATGTAGCACCTCACACTTATCAGCATTAAACTCCATATGCCATCTTTCAGCCCATTCTTCCAAATGGCCTAAATCTCTCTGTAGACTTTGGAAATCTACTTCATTATCCACAACACCACCTATCTTAGTATCATCTGCATACTTACTAATCCAATTTATCACACCTTCATCCAGATAATTGATGTACATGACAAACAACAGTGGACCCAACACAGATCCCTGAGGCACCCCACTTGTCACCTGCCTCCAACCTGACAAACAGCCATCCACCATTACTCTCTGGCATCTCCCATTCAGCCACTGTTGAATCCATCTTGCTACTCCTGCATTTATACCCAACAATTGAACCTTCTTAACCAACCTTCAATGAGGAACCTTGTCAAAGGCCTTACTAAAGTCCATATAGACAACATCCACTGCTTTACCCTCATCAATTTCGTAACCATTTCAGAAAATTCAAGAAGATGTCAAACATGACCTTCCAGGCACAAATCCATGTTGACTGTTCTTAATGCTTTTCTCGTCTTGAATTTTCGTCGCTTTTCACGTCTTGAATTTTCGTCGCTTTTCACGTCTTGAATTTTCGTGATTTTCACATTTTGAATTTGCGTTGCTTTCCTCGTCTTGAATTTTCGTGGATTTTCGAGCCTAGAATTTTTGAGGCTTTACATGTATTGAATTTCCATGGTTTTTCACGTCTTAAATTTTCGTGGCTTTTCAGGTTTTGCATTTTTATGGATGTTCACGTCTTGAATTTTTGTGGTTTTTTACGTCTTGCATTTTCATGGATTTCATAACTCACCGCACGGAGGTCGCTCCTCCCTCTGTAACGGCTCCTGGGCCTCTGTTGAAACAAGCCCCGCGATGGGTTTTTTAACTCACCACACGGAGGTCGCTCCTCCCTCTGTAACGGCTCCTGGGCCTGTAACGGCTCCTGGGCTTGTCACGTTTTGAATTTTCGTGGCTTTTCACGGCTTGAATTTTTGTGGCTTTTCATGTCTTGAATATTCATGGTATTTCTAGTCTTGAATTTTCGTGGCTTTTAATGTCGAATTTTCGTGGCTTTTCATGTCTTGAATATTTGTGACTTTTCACATCTTGAATTTTAGTGGATTTTCACATCTTGAATTTTAGTGGCTTTCACGTATTTTCATGGCTTTTCACTTTTTGAATTTTCGTGGCTTTCTCGCCTTGGATTTTCATGGCTTTTCATGTCTTTAACTTTCAAGTCTTGAATTTTCGAGGCTTTTCACATCTTGGATTTTCATGGCTTTTCATGTCTTAAATTTTCCCTGCTTTTCGTGACTTGAATGTTAGTGGGATTTCACCTTGTATTTTCATGGCTTTTACGTTTTGCAATACACTTTTGCATTTTCGTGGCTTGTCACGTTTTGAATGTTCGTGGCTTTTCTCGTCTTGAATTTTCGTGGCTTTTGGCATCTTGAAATTCCGTGGATTTTCATGTCTTGAATTTTCGTGGTTTTGCATGTCTTGATTTTGTTGCCCTTTCATGTTTTCACTTTTTATGGCTTTTCACATCTTGAATTGCCGTGGCTTTTCACGTCTTGAATTTTCGTGACATTTCCTGTCGGAATTTTCGTGGCATTTCTCATCTTGGATTTTCGTGGCTTTTCGCGTCTTGTATTTTCCTGGCTTTTCAGGTCTTGGTTTAGTGGGTTTTCATATCATGAATTTTCATGGTTTTTCATGTCTTGAATTTTCGTGGTTTTTAACGTCTTGAATTTTTGTTGCTTTTCATCTTGAATTTTGTTGGCTTTTCATGTCTCAAATTTTCTTGGCTTTTCATGTCTTGAATTTTTGTGGGTTTTCACATCTTGTAAATACACTTTGCATTTTTTGTTGCTTTTTACATTTTGCATTTTCGTGGCTTATCACGTCTAGCAATTTCTTGGCTTTTCACGTCTTAAATTTTAATGGTTTTTCAACGAATTTTCGTGGAATTTCATGACTTGAATTTTCGTGGCTTTTCACATCTTGGATTTTCGTGGCTATTCACATTTTCATGGATTTTCATGTCTTGAATTTTTGTGCCTTTTCATGTCATGATTTTTCGTGGCTGTTCACGTCTTGAATTTTGTTGGCATTTCACGTCTTCAATTGTCGTGGATTTACTTGTCTAGAATATTCCTGGCTTTTCATGTCTAGAATTTCCGTGGCTTTTCATGTCTTGAATTTTCGTGGCTCTTCATGTCTTGAAATTTTGTGGGTTTTCACATCTTCTATCCTCATGGCTTTTCACGTTTTGAATTTTCGTGGCTTTTCATGGCTAAATTTTTCGTGGCTCTTCTTGTCTTGAATTTTAGTGAGTTTTCACATCTTGAGTTTGCATGGCATTTCACATCTTGAATTTTCGTGGTTTTTCATGTCTTGAATTTTCGTTGTTTTTCACGTCTTGAATTTCTGTGGCTTTTCATCTTGAATTTTGTTGGCTTTTCATGTCTCGAATTTTCATGGCTTTTCATGTCTTGAATTTTCATGGCTTTTCATGTCTTGAATTTTCATGGCTTTTCATGTCTTGAATTTTCATGGTTTTTCATGAGTTGAATTTTCGTGGTTTTGCATGTCTTGTATTTTGTTGGCTTTTCATGTCTTCATTTTTGTGGCTTTTCATGTCTTGAATTTGCGTGGCATTTCAGGTCTTGAATTTGCGTGGCTTCACATTTTGAATTTTCATGGATTTTCGTGGCTACATTTCTCGTGGCTTTTCATGTCTTGAATTTTTGTGGCTTTTCTCATCGTGAATTTTTGAAGCTTTTCACGTCTTGAATTTTCGTGGCTTTTCATGTCTTGAATTTTAATGGGTTTTCACTTCTTGAGTTTGCATGGCTTTTCACGAATTTTCGTGATTTTTCATGTCTTGAATTTTCGTGGTTTTTCACATCTTGAATTTATGTGTCTTTTCATCTTGAAATTTATACTTTTGTACAATTGAAATTTTGTAATTTTCGTGACTCTTCTTGTCTTGCATTTTCGTAGCTTTTCATGTCTTGCATTTTTGTGGGTTTTCACATCTTGCAAATTTGTGCTTTTCACATTTGGCATTTTCGTTGCTTTTCACATTTTGCATTTTCGTGGCTTTTCACGTTTTGCACTTGAATTTTCGTGGATTTTCATGTCTACAATTTTCGTGGCTTTTCATCTTGAAATTTCGTGGCTTTTCATGTCTTGAATTTTCGTGGCTTTTCATGTCTTGAAGTTTCATAGCTTTTCACGTCTTGAATTTTCGTGGTTTTTCATGTCTTGAATTTTCGTGGTTTTTCATGTCTTGAATTTTTGTGGGTCTTCACGTCTTGAGTTTGCATCGCTTTTCACATCATGAATTTTTGTGGTTTTTCATGTCTTGAATTTTCGTGGTTTTTTACGTCTTGAATTTTTAAGCCTTTTCACGTTTTGCATTTTCGTGGCTTTTCACGCCTAGCATTTTCGTGGCTTTTCACGTCTTGGATTTTAATGGTTTTGCACTTGAATTTTTGTGGCTTTTCATGTCTAGAATTTTCGTGGCTTTTCATGTCTTGAATTTTCGTGGCTTTTCATGTCTTGAATTTTTAAGCCTTTTCATGTTTTGCATTTTCGTGGCTTTTCACGTCTTGGATTTTTATGGTTTTGCACTTGAATTATCGTGGATTTTCATGTCTAGAATTTTCGTGGCTTTTCATGGTTTGCATTTTCGTGGCTTTTCACGTCTTGGATTTTAATGGTTTTGCACTTGAATTATCGTGGATTTTCATGTCTAGAATTTTCGTGGCTTTTCATGTCTTGAATTTTCGTGGCTTTTCATGTCTTGAATTTTAGTGCGTTTTCACGTCTTGTGTTTGCATGGATTTTCACATCCTGAATATTCGTGGATTTTCATGTCTACAATTTTCGTGGCTTTTCATCTTGAATTTTCGTGGCTTTTCATGTCTTGAATTTTCGTGGCTTTTCATGTCTTGAATTTTTAAGCCTTTTCATGTTTTGCATTTTCGTGGCTTTTCACGTCTTGGATTTTAATGGTTTTGCACTTGAATTATCGTGGATTTTCATGTCTAGAGTTTTCGTGGCTTTTCATGTCTTGAATTTTCGTGGCTTTTCATGTCTTGAATTTTTAAGCCTTTTCATGTTTTGCATTTTCGTGGCTTTTCACGTCTTGGATTTTAATGGTTTTGCACTTGAATTATCGTGGATTTTCATGTCTAGAATTTTCGTGACTTTTCATGTCTTGAATTTTCGTGGCTTTTCATGTCTTGAATTTTTAAGCCTTTTCATGTTTTGCATTTTCGTGGCTTTTCACGTCTTGGATTTTAATGGTTTTGCACTTGAATTATCGTGGATTTTCATGTCTAGAATTTTCGTGGCTTTTCATGTCTTGAATTTTCGTGGCTTTTCATGTCTTGAATTTTTAAGCCTTTTCATGTTTTGCATTTTCGTGGCTTTTCACGTCTTGGATTTTAATGGTTTTGCACTTGAATTATCGTGGATTTTCATGTCTAGAATTTTCGTGGCTTTTCATGTCTTGAATTTTCGTGGCTTTTCATGTCTTGAATTTTAGTGGGTTTTCACGTCTTGTGTTTGCATGGATTTTCACATCCTGAATATTCGTGGATTTTCATGTCTACAATTTTCGTGGCTTTTCATCTTGAATTTTCGTGGCTTTTCATGTCTTGAATTTTCGTGGCTTTTCATGTCTTGAATTTTTAAGCCTTTTCATGTTTTGCATTTTCGTGGCTTTTCACGTCTTGGATTTTAATGGTTTTGCACTTGAATTATCGTTGATTTTCATGTCTAGAGTTTTCGTGGCTTTTCATGTCTTGCATTTTCGTGGCTTTTCATGTCTTGAATTTTTAAGCCTTTTCATGTTTTGTATTTTCGTGGCTTTTCACGTCTTGGATTTTAATGGTTTTCCACTTGAATTATCGTGGATTTTCATGTCTAGCATTTTCGTGGCTTTTCATGTCTTGAATTTTCATGGGTTTTCATGTCTTGAATTTTTAAGCCTTTTCATGTTTTGCATTTTCGTGGCTTTTCACGTCTTGGATTTTAATGGTTTTGCACTTGAATTTTCGTGGCTTTTCATGTCTTGAATTTTCGTGGCTTTTCATGTCTTGAATTTTCGTGGCTTTTCATGTCTTGAATTTTTAAGCATTTTCATGTTTTGCATTTTCGTGGCTTTTCACGTCTTGGATTTTAATGGTTTTGCACTTGAATTATCGTGGATTTTCATGTCTAGAATTTTCGTGGCTTTTCATGTCTTGAATTTTCGTGGCTTTTCATGTCTTGAATTTTAGTGGGTTTTCACGTCTTGTGTTTGCATGGATTTTCACACCCTGAATATTCGTGGATTTTCATGTCTACAATTTTCGTGGCTTTTCATCTTGAATTTTCGTGGCTTTTCATGTCTTGAATTTTCGTGGCTTTTCATGTCTTGAATTTTTAAGCCTTTTCATGTTTTGCATTTTCGTGGCTTTTCACGTCTTGGATTTTAATGGTTTTGCACTTGAATTATCGTGGATTTTCATGTCTAGAGTTTTCGTGGCTTTTCATGTCTTGAATTTTTAAGCCTTTTCATGTTTTGCATTTTCGTGGCTTTTCACGTCTTGGATTTTAATGGTTTTGCACTTGAAAAATTGGAAAGCCATTTTCATGTCTAGAATTTTCGTGGCTTTTCATGTCTTGAATTTTCGTGGCTTTTCATGTCTTGAATTTTTAAGCCTTTTCATGTTGGATTTTAATGGTTTTGCACTTGAATTATCGTGGATTTTCATGTCTAGAGTTTTCGTGGCTTTTCATGTCTTGAATTTTTAAGCCTTTTCATGTTTTGCATTTTCGTGGCTTTTCACGTCTTGGATTTTAATGGTTTTGCACTTGAAAAATTGGAAAGCCATTTTCATGTCTAGAATTTTCGTGGCTTTTCATGTCTTGAATTTTCGTGGCTTTTCATGTCTTGAATTTTTAAGCCTTTTCATGTTTTGCATTTTCGTGGCTTTTCACGTCTTGGATTTTAATGGTTTTGCACTTGAATTATCGTGGATTTTCATGTCTAGAATTTTCGTGGCTTTTCATGTCTTGAATTTTCGTGGCTTTTCATGTCTTGAATTTTAGTGGGTTTTCACGTCTTGTGTTTGCATGGCTTTTCATGTCTTGAATTTTCGTGGCTTTTCATGTCTTGAATTTTTAAGCCTTTTCATGTTTTGCATTTTCGTGGCTTTTCACGTCTTGGATTTTAATGGTTTTGCACTTGAATTATCGTGGATTTTCATGTCTAGAGTTTTCGTGGCTTTTCATGTCTTGCATTTTCGTGGCATTTCATGTCTTGGATTTTAATGGTTTTGCACTTGAATTATCGTGGATTTTCATGTCTAGCATTTTCGTGGCTTTTCATGTCTTGAATTTTCGTGGCTTTTCATGTCTTGAATTTTTAAGCCTTTTCATGTTTTGCATTTTCGTGGCTTTTCACGTCTTGGATTTTAATGGTTTTGCACTTGAATTATCGTGGATTTTCATGTCTAGAATTTTCGTGGCTTTTCATGTCTTGAATTTTCGTGGCTTTTCATGTCTTGAATTTTTAAGCCTTTTCATGTTTTGCATTTTCGTGGCTTTTCACGTCTTGGATTTTAATGGTTTTGCACTTGAATTATCGTGGATTTTCATGTCTAGAATTTTCGTGGCTTTTCATGTCTTGAATTTTCGTGGCTTTTCATGTCTTGAATTTTAGTGGGTTTTCACGTCTTGTGTTTGCATGGATTTTCACATCCTGAATATTCGTGGATTTTCATGTCTACAATTTTCGTGGCTTTTCATCTTGAATTTTCGTGGCTTTTCATGTCTTGAATTTTCCTGGCTTTTCATGTCTTGAATTTTTAAGCCTTTTCATGTTTTGCATTTTCGTGGCTTTTCACGTCTTGGATTTTAATGGTTTTGCACTTGAATTATCGTGGATTTTCATGTCTAGAGTTTTCGTGGCTTTTCATGTCTTGAATTTTTAAGCCTTTTCATGTTTTGCATTTTCGTGGCTTTTCACGTCTTGGATTTTAATGGTTTTGCACTTGAAAAATTGGAAAGCCATTTTCATGTCTAGAATTTTCGTGGCTTTTCATGTCTTGAATTTTCGTGGCTTTTCATGTCTTGAATTTTTAAGCCTTTTCATGTTTTGCATTTTCGTGGCTTTTCACGTCTTGGATTTTAATGGTTTTGCACTTGAATTATCGTGGATTTTCATGTCTAGAATTTTCGTGGCTTTTCATGTCTTGAATTTTCGTGGCTTTTCATGTCTTGAATTTTTAAGCATTTTCATGTTTTGCATTTTCGTGGCTTTTCACGTCTTGGATTTTAATGGTTTGCACTTGAATTATCGTGGATTTTCATGTCTAGAATTTTCATGGCTTTTCATGTCTTGAATTTTCGTGGCTTTTCATGTCTTGAATTTTAGTGGGTTTTCACGTCTTGTGTTTGCATGGATTTTCACATCCTGAATATTCGTGGATTTTCATGTCTACAATTTTCGTGGCTTTTCATCTTGAATTTTCGTGGCTTTTCATGTCTTGAATTTTCGTGGCTTTTCATGTCTTGAATTTTTAAGCCTTTTCATGTTTTGCATTTTCGTGGCTTTTCACGTCTTGGATTTTAATGGTTTTGCACTTGAATTATCGTGGATTTTCATGTCTAGAGTTTTCGTGGCTTTTCATGTCTTGAATTTTTAAGCCTTTTCATGTTTTGCATTTTCGTGGCTTTTCACGTCTTGGATTTTAATGGTTTTGCACTTGAAAAATTGGAAAGCCATTTTCATGTCTAGAATTTTCGTGGCTTTTCATGTCTTGAATTTTCGTGGCTTTTCATGTCTTGAATTTTTAAGCCTTTTCATGTTGGATTTTAATGGTTTTGCACTTGAATTATCGTGGATTTTCATGTCTAGAGTTTTCGTGGCTTTTCATGTCTTGAATTTTTAAGCCTTTTCATGTTTTGCATTTTCGTGGCTTTTCACGTCTTGGATTTTAATGGTTTTGCACTTGAAAAATTGGAAAGCCATTTTCATGTCTAGAATTTTCGTGGCTTTTCATGTCTTGAATTTTCGTGGCTTTTCATGTCTTGAATTTTTAAGCCTTTTCATGTTTTGCATTTTCGTGGCTTTTCACGTCTTGGATTTTAATGGTTTTGCACTTGAATTATCGTGGATTTTCATGTCTAGAATTTTCGTGGCTTTTCATGTCTTGAATTTTCGTGGCTTTTCATGTCTTGAATTTTTAAGCCTTTTCATGTTTTGCATTTTCGTGGCTTTTCACGTCTTGGATTTTAATGGTTTTGCACTTGAATTATCGTGGAATTTCATGTCTAGAATTTTCGTGGCTTTTCATGTCTTGAATTTTCGTGGCTTTTCATGTCTTGAATTTTCGTGGCTTTTCATGTCTTGAATTTTAGTGGGTGTTCACGTCTTGTGTTTGCATGGATTTTCACATCCTGAATATTCGTGGATTTTCATGTCTAGAATTTTCGTGGCTTTTCATGTCTTGAATTTTCGTGGCTTTTCATGTCTTGAAGTTTCATGGCTTTTCACAACTTGAATTTTCGTGGCTTTTCATCTTGAATTTTATTGGGTTTTCACGTCTTGTGTTTGCATGGATTTTCACATCCTGAATATTCGTGGTTTTTCATGTCTTGAATTTTCGTGGCTTTTCATGTCTTGAATTTTTAAGCCTTTTCATGTTTTGCATTTTCGTGGCTTTTCACGTCTTGGATTTTAATGGTTTTGCACTTGAATTATCGTGGATTTTCATGTCTAGAATTTTCGTGGCTTTTCATGTCTTGAATTTTCGTGGCTTTTCATGTCTTGAATTTTAGTGGGTTTTCACGTCTTGTGTTTGCATGGATTTTCACATCCTGAATATTCGTGGATTTTCATGTCTACAATTTTCGTGGCTTTTCATCTTGAATTTTCGTGGCTTTTCATGTCTTGAATTTTCGTGGCTTTTCATGTCTTGAATTTTTAAGCCTTTTCATGTTTTGCATTTTCGTGGCTTTTCACGTCTTGGATTTTAATGGTTTTGCACTTGAATTATCGTGGATGTTCATGTCTAGAGTTTTCGTGGCTTTTCATGTCTTGAATTTTTAAGCCTTTTCATGTTTTGAATTTTTAAGCCTTTTCATGTTTTGTATTTTCGTGGCTTTTCACGTCTTGGATTTTAATGGTTTTGCACTTGAATTATCGTGGATTTTCATGTCTAGCATTTTCGTGGCTTTTCATGTCTTGAATTTTCGTGGCTTTTCATGTCTTGAATTTTTAAGCCTTTTCATGTTTTGTATTTTCGTGGCTTTTCACGTCTTGGATTTTAATGGTTTTGCACTTGAATTATCGTGGATTTTCATGTCTAGAATTTTCGTGGCTTTTCATGTCTTGAATTTTCGTGGCTTTTCATGTCTTGAATTTTTAAGCATTTTCATGTTTTGCATTTTCGTGGCTTTTCACATCTTGGATTTTAATGGTTTTGCACTTGAATTATCGTGGATTTTCATGTCTAGAATTTTCGTGGCTTTTCATGTCTTGAATTTTCGTGGCTTTTCATGTCTTGAATTTTAGTGGGTTTTCACGTCTTGTGTTTGCATGGATTTTCACATCCTGAATATTCGTGGATTTTCATGTCTACAATTTTCGTGGCTTTTCATCTTGAATTTTCGTGGCTTTTCATGTCTTGAATTTTCGTGGCTTTTCATGTCTTGAATTTTTAAGCCTTTTCATGTTTTGCATTTTCGTGGCTTTTCACGTCTTGGATTTTAATGGTTTTGCACTTGAATTATCGTGGATTTTCATGTCTAGAGTTTTCGTGGCTTTTCATGTCTTGAATTTTTAAGCCTTTTCATGTTTTGCATTTTCGTGGCTTTTCACGTCTTGGATTTTAATGGTTTTGCACTTGAAAAATTGGAAAGCCATTTTCATGTCTAGAATTTTCGTGGCTTTTCATGTCTTGAATTTTCGTGGCTTTTCATGTCTTGAATTTTTAAGCCTTTTCATGTTGGATTTTAATGGTTTTGCACTTGAATTATCGTGGATTTTCATGTCTAGAGTTTTCGTGGCTTTTCATGTCTTGAATTTTTAAGCCTTTTCATGTTTTGCATTTTCGTGGCTTTTCACGTCTTGGATTTTAATGGTTTTGCACTTGAAAAATTGGAAAGCCATTTTCATGTCTAGAATTTTCGTGGCTTTTCATGTCTTGAATTTTCGTGGCTTTTCATGTCTTGAATTTTTAAGCCTTTTCATGTTTTGCATTTTCGTGGCTTTTCACGTCTTGGATTTTAATGGTTTTGCACTTGAATTATCGTGGATTTTCATGTCTAGAATTTTCGTGGCTTTTCATGTCTTGAATTTTCGTGGCTTTTCATGTCTTGAATTTTAGTGGGTTTTCACGTCTTGTGTTTGCATGGATTTTCACATCCTGAATATTCGTGGATTTTCATGTCTACAATTTTCGTGGCTTTTCATCTTGAATTTTCGTGGCTTTTCATGTCTTGAATTTTCCTGGCTTTTCATGTCTTGAATTTTTAAGCCTTTTCATGTTTTGCATTTTCGTGGCTTTTCACGTCTTGGATTTTAATGGTTTTGCACTTGAATTATCGTGGATTTTCATGTCTAGAGTTTTCGTGGCTTTTCATGTCTTGCATTTTCGTGGCTTTTCATGTCTTGAATTTTTAAGCCTTTTCATGTTTTGTATTTTCGTGGCTTTTCACGTCTTGGATTTTAATGGTTTTGCACTTGAATTATCGTGGATTTTCATGTCTAGCATTTTCGTGGCTTTTCATGTCTTGAATTTTCGTGGATTTTCATGTCTTGAATTTTTAAGCCTTTTCATGTTTTGCATTTTCGTGGCTTTTCACGTCTTGGATTTTAATGGTTTTGCACTTGAATTATCGTGGATTTTCATGTCTAGAATTTTCGTGGCTTTTCATGTCTTGAATTTTCGTGGCTTTTCATGTCTTGAATTTTTAAGCATTTTCATGTTTTGCATTTTCGTGGCTTTTCACGTCTTGGATTTTAATGGTTTTGCACTTGAATTATCGTGGATTTTCATGTCTAGAATTTTCGTGGCTTTTCATGTCTTGAATTTTCGTGGCTTTTCATGTCTTGAATTTTAGTGGGTTTTCACGTCTTGTGTTTGCATGGATTTTCACATCCTGAATATTCGTGGATTTTCATGTCTACAATTTTCGTGGCTTTTCATCTTGAATTTTCGTGGCTTTTCATGTCTTGAATTTTCCTGGCTTTTCATGTCTTGAATTTTTAAGCCTTTTCATGTTTTGCATTTTCGTGGCTTTTCACGTCTTGGATTTTAATGGTTTTGCACTTGAAAAATTGGAAAGCCATTTTCATGTCTAGAATTTTCGTGGCTTTTCATGTCTTGAATTTTCGTGGCTTTTCATGTCTTGAATTTTTAAGCCTTTTCATGTTTTGCATTTTCGTGGCTTTTCACGTCTTGGATTTTAATGGTTTTGCACTTGAATTATCGTGGATTTTCATGTCTAGAATTTTCGTGGCTTTTCATGTCTTGAATTTTCGTGGCTTTTCATGTCTTGAATTTTAGTGGGTTTTCACGTCTTGTGTTTGCATGGATTTTCACATCCTGAATATTCGTGGATTTTCATGTCTACAATTTTCGTGGCTTTTCATCTTGAATATTCGTGGCTTTTCATGTCTTGAATTTTCGTGGCTTTTCATGTCTTGAATTTTAGTGGGTTTTCACGTCTTGTGTTTGCATGGATTTTCACATCCTGAATATTCGTGGATTTTCATGTCTACAATTTTCGTGGCTTTTCATCTTGAATTTTCGTGGCTTTTCATGTCTTGAATTTTCGTGGCTTTTCATGTCTTGAATTTTAGTGGGTTTTCACGTCTTGTGTTTGCATGGATTTTCACATCCTGAATATTCGTGGATTTTCATGTCTACAATTTTCGTGGCTTTTCATCTTGAATTTTCGTGGCTTTTCATGTCTTGAATTTTCGTGGCTTTTCATGTCTTGAAGTTTCATAGCTTTTCACGTCTTGAATTTTCGTGGTTTTTCATGTCTTGAATTTTCGTGGTTTTTCATGTCTTGAATTTTTGTGGGTCTTCACGTCTTGAGTTTGCATCGCTTTTCACGTCATGAATTTTTGTGGTTTTTCATGTCTTGAATTATCGTGGATTTTCATGTCTAGAATTTTCGTGGCTTTTCATGTCTTGAATTTTTGTGGCTTTTCATGTCTTGAATTTTAGTGGGTTTTCACGTCTTGTGTTTGCATGGATTTTCACATCCTGAATATTCGTGGATTTTCATGTCTAGAATTTTCGTGGCTTTTCATCTTGAATTTTATTGGGTTTTCACGTCTTGTGTTTGCATGGATTTTCACATCCTGAATATTCGTGGATTTTCATGTCTAGAATTTTCGTGGCTTTTCATGTCTTGAATTTTCGTGGCTTTTCATGTCTTGAAGTTTCATGGCTTTTCACAACTTGAATTTTCGTGGCTTTTCATCTTGAATTTTATTGGGTTTTCACGTCTTGTGTTTGCATGGATTTTCACATCCTGAATATTCGTGGTTTTTCACGTCTTGAATTTTTAAGCCTTTTCACGTATTGCATTTTCGTGGCTTTTCACGCCTAGCATTATTGTGGCTTTTCACGTCTTGGATTTTAATGGTTTTGCACTTGAATTATCGTGGATTTTCATGTCTAGAATTTTCGTGGCTTTTCATGTCTTGAATTTTCGTGGCTTTTCATGTCTTGAATTTTTAAGCCTTTTCATGTTTTGCATTTTCGTGGCTTTTCACGTCTTGGATTTTAATGGTTTTGCACTTGAATTATCGTGGATTTTCATGTCTAGAATTTTCGTGGCTTTTCATGTCTTGAATTTTCGTGGCTTTTCATGTCTTGAATTTTCGTGGCTTTTCATGTCTTGAATTTTAGTGGGTGTTCACGTCTTGTGTTTGCATGGATTTTCACATCCTGAATATTCGTGGATTTTCATGTCTAGAATTTTCGTGGCTTTTCATGTCTTGAATTTTCGTGGCTTTTCACAACTTGAATTTTCGTGGCTTTTCATCTTGAATTTTATTGGGTTTTCACGTCTTGTGTTTGCATGGATTTTCACATCCTGAATATTCGTGGTTTTTCATGTATTGAATTTTCGTGGCTTTTGTATAAAATGTTCGTGGCTTTTCACGCCTTGAAATTTCGTGGATTTTCACGTCTTAAAATTTCATGGCTTTTCATGTTTTGAAGTTTCGTGCCTATTCACATCTTGAATTTTCGTGTCTTTTCGTGCCCAGAATTTTCGTGGCTTTTCACGTCTTGAAATTTAGTGGCTTTTCACCTCTTGAGTTTGCATGGTTTTCACATCATGAATTTTCGTGGTTTTTCATGTCTTGAATTTGCGTGGTTTTTCACGTCTTTAATTTTCATGGCTTTTCATGTCATGAATTTTCGTGGCTTTTCACCTCTTGAATTTTCATGGCATTCGATGTGTTGAATTTTCGTGGCTTTTAACGTCTTGAATTTTTGTGGCTTTTCACTTTTTGAATTTTCGTTGCTTTTCTCGTCTTGAATTTTTGTGGTTTTTCATGTCTTGAATTTTCGTCGCTTTTCAAGTATTTTATTTTTGTGGCAATAATCTGGGACTAATCACAAATCTGCTGGGTGTGCTCATTTCATCAAAAGTGGGAATACAAATCTTACGTGTTGACACACCTTGACTTTGCAAGGCATCAATATCTCAGGCAGGAGTTTATGTCTTGGGACCTTTCCAATTTTTCCAATGACCAGTGTGTGCGCACATAAAAACGAGGGCAGGAACAGATACTGCAACATTTAATTCTAAAGATTATCTTTCAGACATTTATTTATTGATCTAAAGAATGGGGGCATCACAGACATAACTGGCATTTCCTGTTCTTTCCATATTGCCCCTTGTGTGACGGAGCAGAACGTGGAGAATGTTGTGCTTCCATGCACCCATTGCCCTCAACCTTTATGGTGTAGAGGCCACAGGTTTGGAATATGTTGTTATAGAAATCTTACCACAAAAAACTCCATTGCATTATGGAGATAGTTATCAGTGCATTTCAATGCATTGACTTCAGAAACCGAGATCACAAGGTCATCATGGCTGTGAGTGTTCAAGAAGAAGCCAATAGAAGTTATGTTATCAAAGAACAGGAATGTTCAATATCCTCAGGCATATTGTCAAAGTATACCCGTGGAGTGAAATGGAAGATCTAACCAAGGACCTGGTCTCAGAAAGCACATATCTCTTTAGTTTTCATGTGGGGAAAAAAAACTAATGTGAACATGCATCATGAGAAAAGGGCAAAAAAGGAATATAATATTTGTACAAACCAATGGCAAGCATGACTTCACAATTCCACTTCACGTTCATATAACGGCACTTCTCATGGTCAATTATTTCTTCAAACTCTTCATTGTAAAAATAGCCAGCAATGTCGCTGAAATAGTCAGCATCCTGGAAAAACAAACATTGTACCTGATACACTTTGGTGCATAATCTACAATCATCAGATATTAATTCAAAAACAGATTTTAAAATATATATTTTTAATTTAATGAAGGACAATTCCAGGATTTAAAAAAATCACAACTTAAAATTACAGGGTAACTTCTTCAGGATAGAAATGAGATATTTCTTCACTCAGAATATAGTGAGTTTTTTTTCTAGGGTATTGCAAGAAATCAGCTTTTAATTGCATTCCAGCAAGCTCAAAACATTATTGATTCCAAGAAGTAAACTGCATTTAAAGTGCAGGTCAGGAATAATCTGCCTGAAAGGTCCAGACCCAAAATGTTGCCTGTCAAGATTCAAGATTGCAGCTTCCAGCCAACAAACATCAGTGTCTACATTTCTGGCAATGAAGACAGTGACTTTTATGGGCTTCCCCCACTCTGAACTCAGGAGCAGCACCAGTGGCTGCTGCAAAAGCACTATGGTAAAATAATGTAATTGTCAAAGATCATCAGCAAAACAGGCAGCATCAGTGGAGGTAGAAACTGAGTGAATGTTTCAGGTTAATATTCTTTCCTTACAGCTGGGGGAAGTCGCCAGAAGGAGACAGACAACAAAAAGGAGGAGGGAGATGGTCTGAATGGCCTCCCAGATCAATATTAATGTCAGTGATCCACTCCCGAGCCCAGGGAACTCATCCACTCCTCACTTACACCGATTCCTGGGGCTTTGATGGTCTGTGAAGGAGCAGCAACATCTTCCCCGTTCCCAGGCCCTGGTGAGGACATTTATCCGGCATCTTCTGCCCGCTCTCCATGTCAAAGCTCCCTAGAGTCTCACCTCTGAGCTCTGCATCCCAGACATGGTCTCGTCTCCTTCAGCAGCACCTCGGTCTCCCTTCCTGAGCTCAGACATCCACTTCTCCTCACCTCACCTACGCTCACTTCTCCTCACCTACACACCGACTAAACCCCTCACCTCACTAAACCCCTCACCTCGACGATACCTCACTACCAAACTGCTCCTCACACCTAAACCTCCCCTCGAGTAAGCCCCTCAATTTGACTAAACCCCTCGCCTCAACCAAACCTTACAACAAAGTCTCGCCTCGACTAAACTTCACCGTACACTTAAACTTCACCTCGACTAAACCTCCCACCTCGACTAAATTCCACCTCACGACTAAAGAGCCTGTCCCACTTAGGCGACTTTTTAGGCAAGTGCAGGAGACTCTGCGCTCGCCACATGGTCGCCACATGTTCGCTGGTAGTCTCTGGTGAGTCTCCTTCATGGTCACGAGGAGCTCCCGCAATATGGGAACTAGTCGCGGTCTCAGTATGGGTCGACGCAAAATTTTCAACATGTCGCCATGGAGAAAATCGATACTTTTGTATCGTAGGTGCAGTGGTAGTGGGGTCGCCATGTACTTATGGGTAGTTGAGGTAGTCGTAGGTAGTTTTAGTTAATCTTCTTTGCTGACCGGGCATTTTCATTGGCTCATTGGGGGAAAATAACATAAGCAAGATTTTTCAGAAACAAGGTAATGTTAAATGCCCGCCGAACTTCACAGTTGTGTATCTCTGGCTTATTAAAAGTTGTCTGGCTTCTTAAAAGTGTCTCCACTCCCTTTGCCCCCTTCACCCCCTTCTCCACCTTCTCCCCCCTTCTCCCCCCCTACCCCCTCCACCCTCCTTTAAAGGACACTGTGCTAGCCGTCTTAACCTTTCTGTTCATCGTGGTCTGTGTCTGTATCACGTTGGCTTTGCAACGTGTGAATTTCAGACAGCGCTCCCCCGCTTTCCCTGGCCCCCGCCTTTGCGATGTGTGTGTGTGTGTGTGTGTGTGTGTGTGTGTGTGTGTGTGTGTGTGTGTGTGTGTGTGTGTGTGTGTGTGTGTGTGTGTTCCCGGTTTTCCAGGCGAGTGCCGCGAACTTGACAGTCGCCGGCAATCCGCGGAAAAATCGCCCAAGTGGGACGGGCCCTTAAAAACTTCTGAATGAAGTTTTTATCCTGAAGAAGTTAGCCTTTATTTTAAGTTGTTGACACTTTATCCTGGAATTGTCCTGTATTAAATAAACAATGGATATTTTAAAATCTGTTTTGGAATTAATATCTGATGATTACAGATTATGCACCAAAGTGTATCAGGTACAATGTTTGTTTTTCCAGGATTGTTCAAAGATTTTGCTGGCTATTTTTCCCCATGAATAATTTGAATAAATAAGTGAGTGGGTGAAGGTCCATTATAATAACATGAAGCAGAATTATGAAGCTGTGCTTTCCATTGGTTTGTAGAAAATATGACTTAACTTTCTTTTTGCTCTTTCTAATGATGCACGCTGACATGCGTTTCCCCCCCCCCCCCCCCCACATGAAATCTAAATGCTTTCTGAGACCAGGTCCTTGGTTAGATCCTTCCATTTCATTACACTGATATACTTTGAGAATGTATCTGAGGCCGGCTGGCTTCACCCTCTGCATCAATACACATGCGGCTCATGCAAGCTGTTTCCCCAGTCTGTGTCCGGAATAAGCTGTGCGACGTGGTCCTTGCTCCTCCGGCCGACATGAGCAATGGGTGAGTGTGTGTGGGACCCCGGTGAGAGCGTGCGGGAGAATGGGTGAGGGCAACGTCAGGAGATGGGGGCGAGACACATGGAAATACAGATGCTGGAATACAAATAAAAAACCACAGTGCTGGAGTAACTCAGCGGGTCAGGCAGCATTTGCGGAGGATATGGATAGGCGACGTTTCGGGTCGGGACTCCGTCAGGAGGGAGTGTTGTGAGGGATCGAGGGGAGGAGGATCTGAGTTGTGATGGAGGAGGATTTGAGTGGAACTTTTGGAGGGGCGGTGAGGAGGAAGCACAGAGGTGCGTGGGGGGGGGGGGGGGTGAGGAGGGAATGCCTCAGACAGCCACCGCTTCAACCTCAGGCTAAGAGAGTGTCCTCGGCAAGCCTGAGGTGCCAGTGACCCATCTAGCCTACAGACAATGAGGGACTGCGCCCACACACACACACACACACACACACACACACACACACACACACACACACACACACACACAGAGGCAAAGACTGGCCGCCAGGATAATTGAAAGACTGCTATCATCACTTCTTCAAGCTCAAAGTTGAGCTGCCAGGGAGAAATCTGCACTGCTTAAGACAAAGGTGAAATGCAGAAAGAAGCCTGTGATCGCCACAACTCCATGATCACAAGAATAAGCTGTTGGGACAAGCCCGAGATCACCAGCATCTTGCCTTACAGTGCCAGAGACCCAGGTTCGATCCCGACTATGGGTGCTTGTCTGTACGGAGTTTGTACGTTCTTCTCGTGACCTGTGTGTGTTTTCCCCGTGATCCTCCCACACTCCAAAGAGGTAATTGGCTTAGTATATATATAAATTGTCTCCAGTGTGTGCAGGATAGTGTGGGGATTGCTGGTCGGCATGGACTCGGTGGGCCGAAGGGCCTGTTTCCACGCTGTATCTCTAAACTAAATTGTTAATGGTCGTGCCATTAAATCTACACTCTCTCCTTGTGCCTTCAACCTCCCAAAGTGCGACACCTCACACTTGCTCGAACTAAACTCCGTCTGCCATTTCCCCGCTCATTTCTGCATCTGATCTGCACCACGCCGTATCTTCCGACAGCTTCCTCACTGTCTGCAACTCCTCCAATCTTGGTGTCGTCAGCAAACTCACTCAGCCACTGTCGATAACAACTAAAGACAACTGAAGACAATTCAGTCGCCGGTTGACGTAGGTTGACGTAGGTAGTCGCCAATGGAATTCACCGAAATCAGCACCCAGTGACAACCAACGTCACCTGGCGACAACCTACATACAACAGTGAGTTCTCCGTCAGTATCGCCACCTCCAACGTGACCCCACCACTCGCCACATCTTCCCATCTCCCCCCCTGTCTCCCACCGTAACTCCCTTATCAATTCTTCCCTTCCCTCCCACTCCACCCCTTCCCCGGGCACTATTCCTTGCAACCGCAGCGGTAAGAATATTAACTTCTCTAACTTCAAGTAACCCTTGCTTTTCCCCCTCTCTGTTCCTCCCCCACTTTATTGTCTTGCAAGTTTCACTGTTGATCTATCTACACTTGTCGCTTTACCGCCCCCCTCGACTCCATTCAAGGACCCAAGCAGTCGTTCCAGGTGCGACAGAGGTTCACCTACATCTCCTCCAACCTCATCTATTGCATCCGCTGCTCTAGATGTCAGCTGATCTATATCGGTGAGACCAAGCGTGGGCTTGGCGATCGTTTCGCCGAAAACCTCAGCACTAACCAACCTGACCTCCCTGGGGCTCAGCACTTCACCTTCCCCTCCCATTCTGTATCCGACCTCTCTGTCCTGGGCCTCCTCCAAGGCCAGTGAGCAACCGGAAATTGGAGGACCAGCACCTCGTATTCCGCTTGGGGAGTCTGCATCCTGGTGGCATTTTTGTGTACCTTCGATTTTCCAGCATCTGCAGTTCTTTCTTTAACATGACAACCTGCCTCATCCTGGCGACAACCTATGACAGGAAAAGACAAGCTACGTCAAGCACACAGTCGCCAAAATGTTTTGAACATTTCAAAATCCTGCCACTACCAGAAAAACGTTACAACTCTTTAGGCGACTTGAGGCCACTACTCACGACCATACAGGTGTCACCCAGCGACCATGTGGCGACAGCCTACTCGCCTGTAGTTGCCGGAAAAAATCGCCTAGGTGGGATAGCGGCTTAAAGCACCTGAGTTCATCGTGTTATCGTGAATGTTGGAATGGTCACTGCCGAACCCGGCTCTCTCTCAATGCCACGCACCCTATCTATTCTTACTGACTCCTTCAGTGAGCTGTGAACCTGAACTCCTAGATCCCGCTGGACATCAATGCTGGCAATGAATAAGGGTCTCGACCCGAAATTTCACCCATTCCTTCTTGGATTGATTTCTCTAACTTCAAGTAATCCCTGCATTCCCTCTCTCTCCAATCGTCCCCCACACATCCCTCCAGCTTCTCGTTCTCACCTAGCACACAACCAACATTGCTTCCTTTATCATCGTTACTTTTTTTGCATATCTTTCATTCATTTGTTCTATATGTGTCTACATCACCATCTATATCTCTCATTTCTTCTCGCCAGAGATGCTGCCTCTCCCGTTGAGTTACTCCAGCATTTTGTCAATCTGTGGTTTAAACCGGCATCTGCAGTTCCTTCCTACACTGTTAATGCTTTAGTTTAGTTTAGAGATACAGCATGGAAACAGGACCACCTAGTCCGCACCGACCAACGATCCCTGCACATTATCACTATCCAACACCAGAGACAATTTTAACTTTTAAGCCAAACCAATTAATGTATATAATGTGATTAAATGAGCTGAGCTTGATTGGTTAAGTTTACTTTTGAGATACAGTGCGGAGACAGGCCCTGCCGCCCACCGAATCCGCAACGAGGAAGGAACTGCAGATGCTGGTTTACACCGAAGATAGACACAAAATTTGGAGTAACTCAGCGGGGCAGACAGCATCTATGGAGTAAAGGAAGAGGTGATGTTTTGGGTCGAGATCCTTCTTCAGGCTGTCAGGGGAAAGGGAAATGAGAGGTATGGAAAGGTACAGAATGAATCAGAGCCGGCCCGGGAAAGGTGGAGCCCACAATGGTCTATTATTGGTCATGGAAGAGATACAAACAGGGAAACTAGCAGGACAATAAAGTGGGGGAGGAACAGAGAGAGGGAAAGCAAGGGTTACTTGAAGTTAGAGAAGTCAATGTTCTTACCGCTGGGGTGTAAGCTGCCCAAGTGAAATATGAGGTGCTATTCTTCCAATTTGGTTGTTTGTAACTTTGAAGGACCAGTATGTAGCCATCTAGCTAGCTACCTAGCGATCCATTTGGTAGATCAGTCATGGATTGTCTTTCTGCTGACTGGTTAGCACACAACTAAAGTTTTTCACTGTACCTTGGTAAAGTAATGGTGTGAGGGGAACATAATCATAAGAGATGATTTATGTGGATTGTTGTAAGAATGCACCAGTTGTTGTTGAATTAGGGGAGGGCATCTGTAAATGGTGAATTAGGGGAGGGCACCTTTAAGTGCTGGCCTCAGATGCTGTTGCTCGTTATTGTAGTGCTTAATTACAGGTGCTCCCCTAAATCTACATTTACAAGTGCCCCCCCTAATACACCACTTAAAGGTGCCCTCCCCTAATTCACCATTTACAGATGCCCTCCCCTAATTCAACATTTGAAGGTGTCCTCCCCTAAATCCCCCTCCCATTTACATGCCCTACCCTAAATCCACATTTACAGATGCCCTCCCCTAAATCCGCCCCATTTATAGGCACCCCCATTCAGTATTAGCCATCGAGCTAGCTATCTGGCGTGTAGCTCTGTCTAGCTAGCTACCTAGCTATCCATCCAGTACGTAGCTCAGTCTAGCTAGCTATCTAGCTATCCAGTATGTAGCTCAGTCGAGCTAGCTGCCTAGCTATCCAGTACGTAGCTCAGTCTAGCTAGCTACCTAGTCATCCAGTATGTAGTCATTTGCTAGCTATCTCGTTATCCGCCATGGAGCTCATAGCTAGCTATCCAGCTATCTACCTATCCAATATGTAGCTCAGTCTAGCTAGCTATCTAGCTGTCCAGTATATAGCCATCTACTTAGATATCTACCTATCTAGACCGTATGTAGCTCAGTCTAACTAGCTACCGAGCTATCTTTCGATTTTTCCAGCATCTGCAGTTCCTTCTTAAACATAGCTATCCAGATATGTCAATCAGTCTAGGCTGGATGGATAGATGGTTAGATAACTATCCAGTATGTAGCCATCTAGCTAGCTACCTAGTTGTCCAGTTGGTAGCTCAGTCTAGCTGGCTTGATTGTGATCATGTATTGCTGCTAACTGGTTAGCACACAACTGAAGCTTTTCACTTTACCTCGGTACATGTGAGAATAAATTAATATGAGGGGAAAATAATTATGAGATGATTAATGTGGATTGTGTAACAACGAACGTTATTGTGTAAAGCTTCAGTTGTTGGTGCTCGTTATTGTAGTGCTTATTTACAGGTGCTCTCCCCTAAATCTACATTTACAGGTGGCCTCCCCTAATACACCACTTAAAGGTGCCCTCCCCTAATTCACCATTTACAGATGCCCTCCCCTAATTCACCATTCACCAGTATTTAGCTCAGTCTAGCTAGCTATCTAGCTCTCCAGTATGTACCTATCTGACTTGACATCTAGCTATCCAGTATGTCAAGTCAAGTCACATTTATTTATATAGCACATTTAAAAAACAACTCTCGTTGGCCAAAGTGCTTTACATTTGTTATAAATGTCTGGCATAGTATATCTAACTACCTAGCTATCCAGTATTTAGCTCAGTCTAGCTAGCTCCTCTACTGTCGCCCCTCCCCTCTTCTCTCTCCTCCTCTCCTTTACTTTCCTCACCTCCTCTTCTCCCCTCCTTTCATCCCCTCCTCCCCTTCCTCTCCTCTCCACATCTTCTCCCCACATCTCCTCTCATCTCCTGTCCTCTCCCCTCTCCTCCCTCCCCTCCTCTCCTCTCCTCTCCTCTCCTCTCCTCTCCTCTCCTCTCCTCTCCTCTCCTCTCCTCTCCGTCTCTCTCTCCTCTCCTCATCCTCTGCCTCTGCCTGCTCCTCTCCTCGTCCTTCCTCCTTCCTCTCTCCTCTCCTCTCCTCTCCTCTCCTCTCCCTGCACCCCTCCCTCGCCCTCCCCTCTCCTCCCTCTCCTCCTCCATCTCATCTCCTCTCGCATCTCCTCTCCTCCTCCTCTCCTCATGCGCTCTCCGTCTCCCTCACTCTCCCCCTCCTCCCCTCTCCACTCCTCTCCCCTCCTCCCCTCTCCAACCCTCCCCTCTCCTCCCCTCCCCTCCTGTCCTCCACCCACTCACCTCTCCCCTCCATTCTTCTACTCCCCTCATTTCCTGTCCCCCCTCTCCTCTCTCTCTCCTCCCCTCTCCTCACCTCTTCTCCTTCCCCTCCTCCCCTCTCCTCCTCACATCTCCTCTCCTCTCCTCCCATCACCTCTCCTCCCCTTGCCTCCCCTCTACTCTCCTCCCCTTCTCTCCTCTCCGCTCTCCCCAGTTCCCCCATCTACTCTCATTTCCTCCTCTCCCCTCTCCTCTCCTCTCCCCTCTTCACCTCTCCTTCTCTCTGCTCCCCCCCTTTCCCATCCTCTCCTCCCCTCCTCTCCTCTCCTCCACTCTTCTTCCTCTCTCTCCTCTCCCTTCAATTCGAGCACCAAAGATAATTATAATATGGTCGTGAGAGATTGTCTCCACCACACCTCCCCTCCTCTCCTCTCGCCCCTCCCCACCCCTATTCTTTCCTCACTTCTCCTCTCCTCACCTCTCCTCCCATCTTTTCCAAACCACTCCCCTCCCCTCCCTTCTCCTCCCATTTCCTGTTCTCCCCTCTTCTTTCCCCTCCTCTCTCCACTCCTCCTCTCCACTCATCTTCTCCCCAAATCTCCTCTCATCTCCTCTACCCTCTCTTCTTCTCCTCTCTTCTCTCCTCTCCTCACCTTTTTTCTCCTCTCCCTTTCCTGTCCCCTCCCATCTCCTCTCCTCCTCTCCCCTCACATCCAGCACCAAAGATAATTGTAAAATGGTGGACGTGAGAAATTGTCCTCTCTCCTCCTTTCAAAAAGCCTTTGGTTCTTTAGAACACAGATAGTTACAGATAGTTATTGACATCAAAAATAATGGCCTCTAAACAATCTAACATACAGTCTTTATTAACTATTAAATGAAGACCTTATTTTTGTTCTTGTAGCGCCATGTTCTATAACAAGTTTCATAGCAAGCAGCTCTCAGTGTGGCCTTGGTGAGTAATAATAATAATAAAATGCAGATGCTAGAAATCTGACAAAGAACGGCACTGTAGTGCAGCGGTAGAGTTGCTGCCTCACAGCGCCAGAGACCTGGGTTCGATCCTGACTACGGGTGCTGTCCGTACGGAATTCTACCCGTGACCTGTGTGAGTTTTCTCCGGGATCCTCGGCTTCCTCCCACACTCCAAAGACGGCCAAGTTTGTAGTTTAATTGGCTCGCTGTAAATGTAAATTGTCCGTGGTGTGTGTAGTGTGCGGGGATCGCTAGTTGGCGCGGATTCGGTGGGCAGAAGGTCCCGTTTCTGCATTGTGCCTCTAAACTAAACTAAACTAAACTAAAACTAATCAGTCATGGTCATCGAACAGTGGAGCAGGTGCAGGATTAATCCTGAGACTATTGTTTATATCATTACATGTTTTCTGCAGAGGATTTGGATTTGTTACATTTGTAAACAAAGAAATTAAAATGCTAAACCACCACA
Source organism: Amblyraja radiata (assembly GCF_010909765.2). NCBI lineage: Eukaryota > Metazoa > Chordata > Chondrichthyes > Rajiformes > Rajidae > Amblyraja > Amblyraja radiata. The sequence goes on along the minus strand of NC_045963.1, from coordinate 1,972,768 downwards.
TGTCTCAGAATTATGTTTGAAATCTTTTATTTGATTTTTGGTCTCCTAATTTGAGAAAGGTCATTCTTGCTATTGAGGGAGTGCAGCAAAGGTTCACCAGGTTAATTACCAGGCAAATTGGCAAATTAGGCAATTTATCAGCCAATATAAGCAAGGCTGCTCTAGGGGAGTGGCAGTGAGGGAGTGGCCTTGTGAGTAAAGTGTGAGTCTTTGGCCCGAGAGTCTTGGGCGAGCAAGCCGAGGAGAGGAGACTACACAAAAATCTGGAGAGGACGGGATGTGGTGAACGCATGATGGGTAAGATGAGTTGGTGTGATGCTTGCAGGATGTGGGAGGCCAGGGACATGGATGGAGCCTCTGGCTGCAACAACTGTGGCAAGAGTCCACATTCAGCTCCTCAAGGGCCATGTTGGGGCACTGGAGAAGCAGTTGGATGACCTCAGGGCCATTTAGGAAAATGAGTTTCCTGGACAGGAACTACAGTGAGGTTGTCATGCCAAGGATACGGGAAGAATGAAGGTGTGTGACTGAGAGAAAGGGTGGTAACTGTGGAGTGCAGGAGACCCAGGTGGTTGTGCCTAATGAAAACAGGTATGCCCTCTTGGGAACTTTCAGGGGAGATGATGCTTCCAGTTTGAGCGGCGGACATGTTGGTGGCTCCAATCCTAGAGATGGGACTTGACCGGCGAGACCGATGTCGGGCAGAGCCATAGTGGTGCGTGACTCCATTGTTCGAGATGCGGACAGGAGATTCTGTGGAGGCAGGAGAGATGCGAGGATGGTCTGTTGCCTCCCTGGTGCAAGATGTCACGCTGCAAATTCAGAACATCCTCGAGAGGGAAGGTGCACGTAGGCACAAACAATATTGGGAAGAAGAGGAAGGAGGTTCTCCAACGTGAGTTTAGAGAGTTATGCCCCTGTCCCACTTAGGAAACCTGAACGGAAACCTCTGGATACTTTGAGCCCCACCCAAGGTTTCCGTGCGGTTCCTGGAGGTTCCCGTAGGTTTTTGTCAGTCTCCCTACCTGCTTCCACTACCTGCAACCTTCGGCAACCACCTGCAAACTCCTGGAAATGCATGGAAACCTTGGGTGGGGCGCAAAGTCTCCAGAGGTTTCCGTTCAGGTTTCCTAAGTGGGACAGGGGCATTAGGAAGAAGACTGAAAAGCAGGACTTGTCGGGTGGTTATCTCTGGATTGCTTCCAATACCTCGTGCTAGTGAGGACATGAACAGGGAGATAGGGGATCTGAATGTGTGGATGAGGGGCTGGTGCAGGGAGCAAGGATGTAGATTTATAGACCACTGGGATCTCTTCTGGGGTAGGGGTGACCTGTACAAAAGGGACAGGTTACACCTTAACTGGAGGGGGACTGACGTTCATGCAGGCAGGTTTGCTAGGGCAAGATAAGGTAGTTTAGTTACACATACACTAAACCAATTAACCTAAAAACCTGTACGTCTTTGGAGTGTGGGAGGAAACAGAAGATCCCGGAGGAAACCCATGCTGTCACGGGGAGAACGTACAAACTCCGCACAGACAGCACCCTGTAGTCGGGATCGAACCCGGGTCTCCGACACTGTAAGGCAGCAACTCAGCTGCTTTGCCACCATGCCACAAAGATAGATTATCAGTTATGTGGGATTATGATTTGTGCATTACGGTAAGATTGCGAGTGTTTCAATCTTGCAGGTTTGGAATCTCAAGAATGAAAGATCATGCAATGTGTTGCAGATTAACAAAAGACCAACCTTAACTTCATTCCTCTCCTGCTCCTACTGTTATTTGCTAGAGGCCATTGTTTGGAATTCTGTGCTTGGCATATTGCAATTCATATTATAATGTCAAATTCATCTGCACTTGCTCCCTTGGCGATTTGTAGAAGGTATTTGGCCACGGAAAATCTTCAACCTATCCTGAGTGGGCCTGTCCCACTTGGGTGACTATTTAGGCGACTGCAGGAGACTATGCGGTCGCCACATGTTCGCGGGTGGTTGACGGGGAGTTGCCTTCATGGTCGTGAGGAGTTCCCGCATTCTGGGAACTAGTCGCCGCCTCATTATGGTCACTGTGAATTTTTCAACATGTTGAAAAATTAGCGGCGTCTAGAATGAAGCCGCCATGGAGAGTAGCGAGAATTCTCGAGCCGTAGGCGGGTCGCCAGGAGGTCCTAATGGGTTGCTAGGAGGTCGGAGGTTCTCGTAGGTTGTACCGGTGAATTTCATTGGCTCATTGGGAAACAAAAGGTATGCAGTAGTTTTCAGAACCAAGGATAACCGATGTTGCTGGCAGTCTGCTGAAAAATCGCATAAGTGGGACAGGCTCATTATAAGTCGCGCATATATTTCCCAGGTCTTTCGATGCAGACAGCAACCATGAAAAATGTTATTGAAATCTTTGCCCTCTGCAATGATATATTGTGCAGGAAGGAACTGCAGATGCTGGTTTACACCAAAGACAGACAGAAAATGCTGGAGTAACTCAGCACGACTGGCAGCATCTCTGGAGAGAAGGAATGGGTGACATTTCGGGTCGCAAACCTTCAGACTGAGTCAGGGAGAGGGAAACAAGAGATATGGACAGCTGTAAAGAGAGATATAGAACAAAGAAATGAAAGGTATTTGAAGAAAGGTCTTGACCCAAAATGGTACCCATTCTTTCTCTCCAGAGATTCTGTCTGTTCCAATGACATCTTGTTCTTTAATACTTAATACACATGAAATAGTTTTTTCTCTGAAACACAATATATTGAAAAAGATGAAAGCATATTTCAATAGTCCTCCTTCACACTGGAGAAAACCTGGGACATTTCCAGATGTTTTGAAGTTCATTTTGTTGGACATTTTCCAACAAACGAACAATGTGTAAATGACTCTTGAAAGAAATATGCAACCAGGGCTGACACTGAGTTTATGTGTTTTTGTTGATCTACTGTACATTCGGCATTAAATGGCTGGGCAACTATTATTGATGGATATGATTGGATTGGAGCCAGCTCCTAACAGGCCTCTTATTGATATGATTCGGTTCTCTGATCCAGATAAAATATGGCTTTAATTAAATGTGTTGTACTTAAAGAAAACACCACAACAATAGTTTTATGACTTGTCCAGTTGGCACAAACTTTGAAGTAAATTCACCAATTTTATCTGTTCTTTCCCTTTCGTTTGAAGCCTAGTATTTGTTGTCCATCTTGTAGATGTGCTGAGAGCTAGCAGGAGGCTTTGATTTTTGAAATGATCATTGCAACTTTGGAGGGTGCTTAGTAGTACCGGGTGGCACTGTGGGGCAGCGGTAGAGTCGCTGCCTTACAGCGGCAGAGACCCGGGTTCGATCCTGACTATGGGCGCTATCTGTATGGAGTTTGTATGTTCTTCCCATGTCCTATATGGGATTTCTCCATGATCTTTGGTTTCCTCCCACATTCCAGAGACATACAGGTTTGTAGGTTAATTGGCTTGGTGTAAATGTAAAATTGTCCCAAGTGTGTGTAAGGTGGCGTTAATGTACGGGGATTGCTTGTGAGTGCGAACTCGGTGGGCCAAAGGGCCCAGTTCCATACTGCACCTTTAAATGAAAATAAGTACACTGTCTGTAATGGCACCAAGAACTAAGGGGTCCTGGCGTGGGGGGGGGGGAGAGACTGAGAACAAAGGGGGGAGAAGAAGGAAGGACTATATTGAATCATTTTGTAACTTTGTCAGTGTCCTTTACGTGTCGACTCTTGCATACACGTGCAGTAGGCAAACAAAGAATCTCACGATACCAAGTACACCTGACAATAAAGCATCAATCAATGAATATCAGCATTATAGTAAAAGTCATTTCGAGTTTAACTTATTCCTGACTCCTGTGGCTTCTCTGGTGAGCAGTGGCACAATATTGGTGACCTTGGAATGATCAGTAGGGAACATGGATAACTGAAGCTCGAAAGCCAGATGAAGACCAAGGGTCTCGACCCAAAATGTTGCCTATTCCTTCTCTCCGGCGATGCTGCCTGGCCCGCTGAGTTACTCCAGCTTTTTGTGTGTACCAGCATGTTTTAAAACTAAGTTGGGAAAAGTAGAGCTAAAAGTGGGTGGGAGATGGTGGTAAAGTCAACAGATATCATCTTCAAAGGGAGTTAATGGATGGAAATGGCAGGTATACTAAAAAGAGGATTTTGCAGATTATTAGTGAGTTTTTGATACAGATGCAAGGAACAAAATCGTATATGAACAGTCGGGTGTGAAAAGACACGTCAGATAAAGAAATATGAAATTTGCAGAATGAAAATAACACCACACTATTCAACCTTGAAACATCAAGGTTTTCTAGCTTCACCGTGACACAACGCCTATGTACAGTAGCTTGCGCCAGTTCCTTTTAACCCAAAATAGTTTTGATTAACATGCACATTTTAGCTACTGTACAATCAGTATGAGCACAGCTCCCAATACCTATTGAGGTCTGAAGAAGGGTTTCGGCCCGAAACGTCGCCTATTTCCTTCGCTCCATAGATGCTGCTGCACCCGCTGAGTTTCCCCAGCAATTTTGTGTACCTCCCAATATCTATTCCTTGCTTGTGCTAAATTATATTTATACATTGTTAGAAAAAAGGACAAAATATCTGTGTAATAGTTCACAATACCAATTATAGATAAGACTGAAGGCAGCTTCCATTCCCAGTACAGTGACAACAATGAACAATTCACTACAGTATGAAGGGAAAGGCAACAGCCCACGCTTTGACGTATTTAGCTTAAAGTACAATTCAAATGCAAGCTGCCCTTTAAAGAAAGAAATGTACCAAGCAAACAATAATTTTTATTTCCAAATACTCTATTTTTTGCACTTAATGGAAGAATTCCTGCTGGGTTTTGAACTATTATTGAAGAACATAATTGGAAATTATATCATTTCCTGGCTGAGGTGACTCCTTTTATTTGTCTATTTTAGTGCTGATTATTTTTTATCTTTCTATGCCAGTTTCAGAATTGAATATAAGTGGGTTGGAACAGCTGTATAGTTCAATTTACAAATGATCAAGTTCAAGGTTTGCAAACGGAGCCATGCTCATGAACTGCTTATGCTGTGATTTTCTGCATGATACTCATGACTTAAATACATCTTGATAAGTCAAATACTTCTTGATTAGTAGGAGTGTCAGAGGTTATGGGAGAAGGCAGGAGAATGGGGTTCGGAGGGAGAGATAGATCAGACATGATTGAATGGCAGAGTAGACTTGATGGGCCGAATGGCCTAATTCTACTCCAATCACATGACCTTCTGATGATAACATGTTTGTGTGGACTCAGATGTTTTGTACTTTTAAGCCTTCTTAAACCTCTCTTATCTATTCCCAAACCTGCTTGCTCAAAGGATTAAAATATCTATTGTAATGGTCAGAAATATGATTAAAAAAAAATTATTACAATAGCCAGCACTACACAAAAGTATCTAATTAACTACAAAAGGCACAAAGTGCTGATCGGACACAGCTGACCCCCTGTTCCTCCAGCACTTTGTGTTTTTCAAAATTCCAGCATCTGCACTTATTTGTGTGTCTATTTCATAGGTTACAATATACCTTGTGAAGTCTTGTGGTTGTGTAATTTTTATTTTTCCTGTTTTGTTTTAATTCATCTCCCTCACTCTCATACCTCAGTTATGGATCAATTACTGAAGTTTTCCCATCGGGGATAACGTGGTTTCCTGAAAGAAAATTGCAATTAAATGTCAAGGAGGTGCAGATGCATGGTTTACACTGAAGACGGACACAAGAGCATATTAACGTATGGCATCTCTGTGTGGTATCTCAGCTGCACGGAGGCGGAGAGGAGAGCTCTTCAGCGCGTAGTCCACAGAGCGCAGAGGATCATTGGGACACAGCTACCAGCCTTGGAGGGCATCTACCACACACGGTGCCTCAGGAAGGCCGTCAGCATCCATAAAGACTCATCACACCCCTGTAACGGTCTGTTTGAACTACTTCCCTCCGGCAGACGTTACAAGGCCTTTATGCCCGAACCTCCAGACTCAGAAACAGCTTTATTCCCAGAGCTATAGCGGCTCTGAACCAGCCCTGCTGAGTGCCCCCCACCCCCCCTGGACTGTCTCCCTCGGATGGTCACGTCACAAGCCTTATTTATTTATTTTACTTTTCTCTTACATCGGTTGGAGCTGCATACTAAATCTCGTTGCACTGACGTGCAATGACAATAAAAGATATTATTATTATTATTATGCTGGAGTAACTCAGCGGGACAGGCAGCATCACTAGAGAGAAGGAATGGGTGACGTTTCGGGTTGAGACCCCTCCTCAAGAAGGGTCTCGATCCGAAACATCACCCATTCCCTCTATCCAGAGATGCTGCCTGTCCCACTGAGTTACTCCAGCACTTTGTGTCTATCTGCAATTAAATGTCAATTTGCATTTATCGAATTTCAGTCAGTTGAATATTGTGAATCCAGATCTACGACAAAATGGAATTTCCAAGCACAATACAGTTAAGACTCTTACAGTTTGTGCAGAAATTGACTTTTGAACGTATCTTTGTGGCTGGTAGCACGAGAAAGGACTTTGTACAAAACATAATGCAAATGCTGGATACATACATTTTAAAGAATTGGAAAAATGCTGGAAAGACTCAGCAGGCCAGGCAGCATCTATGGAAAGGGAATAAAGTCTATATCTTTTTAGGTTCACCCAAAATGTTAAAAGAACGAGTACTCTTTTATATATTAAAAAAGCAAAAAAAAAAGCTCTATTGAATAAAGTGTAGTATCACAAAATGCAACTTTGCCATTAACTCAGCGGGTCAGGTCTGAAGAAGGGTTCTGGTCCAAAGGGTCTGAGGAAGGGATCTGACCTAAAACATGATTCTGAAGAAGGGTTCCAGCCCGAAACTTCACCCATTTTCTTTCTCCAGAGATGCTGCCTGTCCCGCTGAGTAACACCAGCATTTTGTGTCTATCTTCTGTGTAAACCAGCATCTGCAGTTCATTCCTACACATCCTTGACTGTTCCATTGTGAAATGTCCTCCAGGTATGCCTACTATGGAAAAAGTTATTCTCCTCTCTCCAGTGGGAGTTCTGTGAGACCCACTCTCATTGCTTCCCCTCTGTGATTCCTACTGCCCTCCAGATCTGTGGAGTCTGAAGAAGGATCCCGACCCGAAATGTCACCCATCCTTTTTCTCCAGAGATGCTGCCTGACTCGCAGAGTTACTCCAGCACTTTGTGTCTATCTTCAGCAACTTTGGCATTTCCTCTTTAAAGAGTGTGTATCTATTTCATTGAGCAATGAACCATCAAACAAATGCACAATCTGAGCCTTAACATGTTATCCCTAATTTCTCCGGAGAAATGATTTTTATTTCAAGTCATCTGCATGTTCAAACCTCTATTTTATGTTCTGTCCCTCTGTTTACAATTTTTAAGTGGCTTGTAGTGCAAATCTAATGCAAATATTAGGCTATTTCACAGTACAAGCCAGTGAATAAGATTTTCCACTGTCATTTATCAAGTGTGTCTTTCCATAACTCCTTAATAGAAAGAACTCTAAATCCTTCCACAATTCATAAGGTTAATTATAGTTACAGTTAAGTTGATGCAACTTTTGGAAAGAATCAGATATTTAACATTCTTTCTTAAAAGTCCAGTTAACGAAAATTTGCCTGGTACTCCTCCACTTTCCCTTGGTCTCGATGGGACAAGTGGTATTCCAGAGTAGTCGGTTCCCAGTCATTTTCAGAGAGTTGCGAATCTGTGGAATTCTCTGCTACAGAATAATAATAATAATGGATGGGATTTATATAGCGCCTTTCTAATACTCAAGGCGCTTTACATCGCATTATTCATTCACTCCTCAGTCACACTCGGTGGTGGTAAGCTACCTCTGTAGCCACAGCTGCCCTGGGGCAGACTGACGGAAGCGTGGCTGCCAATCTGCGCCTACGGCCCCTCCGACCACCACCAATCACTCACACACATTCACACACATTCACACACAGGCAAAGGTGGGTGAAGTGTCTTGCCCAAGGACACAACGACAGTATGCACTCCAAGCGGGATTCGAACAGAAGGCAGTGGAGGCCAATTCACTGGATGTTTTCAAGAGAGAGTTAGATATAGCTCTCGGGGCTAATGGAATCGGGGGATATGGAACCGATTTTGGATATTCAGCCATGATCATATTGAATGGAGGTGCTTGGTCGAAGAGCTGAATGGCCTACTCCTGCACCTATTTTCCATGTTTCTAGTACTAATTTCCAGTTGTCCAGAAGGTGGCGCACACAAGCTAAGCAAGGCATTTAATTTCTTCTGTGGCAAATCCCTGGTTTTTGTTTCACATAACACTCTTCGAGACCAAAAATGTGAAGCCTGAGGAAGGGTCTCGACCCGAAACGTCCCCCATTCCTTCTCTCCAGAGATGCTGCCGATCCCGTTTAGTTACTCCAGCACTTTGTGTTTACCTTCTGTAAATTCAAACTTCATAAATGAACTAAAAGCTTAATATTATACATTTGGGACAGAGAAGGTCTCAGCTTCCCATATGGGTTCTGGAACAACACTCCATATATCACCCTCAGCGGAGCTGAATAAAATCCCATATCCCATAGCGGATATGGGGAGAAGGCAGGAATGGGGTACAGATTGGGGATGATCAGCCATGATCACAATGAATGGTGGTGCTGGCACGAAGGGCTGAATGGCCTACTCCTGCACCTATTGTCTATCCAATGATTCAATGTTGCTTGTGTGTGAAGTGCAAGCGCACAGTGAAACTCTTTTCTTACAAACAGTCCAGTCGAGTATTGCCATTCATCCCCGATTAGCAATTGTACAGAAATAGTCCACTGAGCCTGCATGCAAGAGGCTCCATGATTTGGTGCCATTTTCCAAGTCCAGTCCACACTCCAGTTGTTACGAGCGGTGCCTGATTCAGGGGAGCCCCAGGCTGCTGCGGGCCTCCAGTCATCGCCTTCCTTGGTCGACATGCACCGATGCCCCTCTCCTGTCCACCTTTGTGCCCTGGGGACGCCTCCCTTGAAGGCCTCCCTTGAAGGTACGGTAGGCCAGACCCCAGTACCTTCTCCGACCACCCTCGCTCCCCTTCCCTCGTGTCCATCGTCATAGCCGGCTCCACCCTCCCAGTCTTGGGGGGGGGGGCAGACAGGGGCCAGCTTGGCGGGCTCCATTTCCAGACCGCGGCCCCTGGTAGACGGGTGAGGAGAGGGACGCCGCTTGCTGGTTGACCAAGGAAGGCGGCGGTTGGAGGCCCTGTAGCAACTCTGGGGCTCACCTGAATCGGGCACCACTCATAAAACAGACCTGTGATCCCCACACATTAACACTGTCCACACACTTGGGACAATATACAATTATACCAAGCCAATTGACCTACAAACCTGTACGTCTTTGGAGAACATACAATCTCCGTACAGACAGTACCCGTAGCCAGGATCAAACCTGGGACTCTGGCACTGTAAGGCAGCAACACTACCCGCTGCGTTGCCGTGCCGCCCAAAAAAATGTTTGTGAGGCTCAGTGAGCATTATCTCAAATGTGATTTATCGCCGATAACACTCTGCTGCCCTCTCCTTGCCTAATATGAATGAACCTTGTGATTCTCCCCCCCATTCTATCTGCAATCTCTCAGGCCTATCCCACTTTTTTGGCGACTAGGTTATCGCCACATGGTCGCGGGGTGACGCCTGTGGTCGTGAGAAGTCTCCTCAAGTCGCCTAAAGAGTCGTAACTTTTTTCTTGTCGCCGCTGGATTTTGAAATGTTGAAAACCTTTTGGAGACTGTGGGCTTGACGTAGCTTGACGTAGCGTCTTCTCCTGTCGGACGTCGCCAGGATGACGCAGGTTGTTGCCAGGTGACATAGGTTGTCGCCGGGTGATGACATCGGTGAATTCCATTGGCGACTACCTATGTCAACCTACGTCAACCGGTGACAGGTACTGGCGGCTTCAGTTGGCGCCAGCAGGGTCGTAGCCTGTCGTAGCTTATCGCGGTGGACGTAGGTTGACTTCGGTTGTCGCCCATGTGGTCGTCGGTTGTCGTAGGTGTCATCGTAGGTTGTCGTAGGTATACGTGCTAAGTTCCGAAGAATTGGATCGCCGGTCATCGGTAGCTTGACGTCGAGGTGGTAGGTTGTCGTAGACATTGTCATAGAGGGGGGTCCATTCACTGGTTTTTCTGTGACTGTCGCCAGCAGTCGCCGAAAAAATCGTCTAAGTGGGACAGGCCCTTCTGGCTCTGCTGTGGCAAGGCTGGCAAAAGTGACAGGATGTAACAATCACATTTCTGAAGTCAAGAGTGTTTTATTGTCATATGTCCCAGATAGAAATTCTTACTTGCAGCAGCACAACATGTAATATGTTAACATAGTACACTGCAAATAATATCATAAACGAGAGAGAAAAGTTCAGTATGTATATGTATATAATAATAATAATGGATGGGATTTATATAGCGCCTTTCTAATACTCAAGGCGCTTTACATCGCATTATTCATTCACTCCTCAGTCACACTCGGTGGTGGTAAGCTACTTCTGTAGCCACAGCTGCCCTGGGGCAGACTGACGGAAGCATGGCTGCCATTCTGCGCCTACGGCCCCTCCGACCACCACCAATCACTCACACACATTCACACACATTCACACACAGGCAAAGGTGGGTGAAGTGTCTTGCCCAAGGACACAACGACAGTAAGCGGGATTCGAACCGGCTACCTTCCAGTTGCCAGCCGAACACTTAGCCCATTGTGCCATCTGTCGTCTATATATACACATACTAACATATATACACACACCGATATATACACACACACATATGTACACATAAAAAACAAATAACAATAACAGTGCAATAATAACAATAATAGTCTTTTGTAGTTCAGAGCTTATTTGAGGTTGTAGCGAATGGCTGTAGGGAAGAAGCTGTTCCTGAATTTGGATGTTAGTTTTCACGCTCCTGTACCTTCTTCCCGATGGCAGGCATGAAGTGTATGGCCAGGGGTGGTGTGGGTCTCTGATGATGCTGGCTGTCTTTTTGAGGCAGCGACTCCTGTAGATCCCTTCGATGGTGGGGTGGTCAGAGCCTGTGGGCCAGGTGTCTTGAAGGGAAATTTTCCCCACTGTGCCCCTTATCCCCATTACTGCTTATTAAAGATCAAGTTCAAGTTCAAGTTCAAGTGAGTTTATTGTCATGTGTCCCTGTATAGGACAATGAAATTCTTGCTTTGCTTAAGCACACAGAAAATAGTAGGCATTTACTACTTGCTTGTGATTAAAAATTAAAGCTGGCATTAATTGTAACCTGAAGGAGAGTCCACCATTTTGTGGAAACTCCAGGATCTTTTGATGTTGCAGCAATCGTCTTGTTGGAGCCTTGCCAAGGTTCTTTCCCCGCTAGATTCCTGCTTGTGGTAACCCCACTGCAGGCCTACCATATATTTCTGACGAGCCTAGATCCAACACAATTATTGGAGGATGAGGTAAAGTTGGAGCAGGGGTAGAAATCTTCACTCCCTCACCCCCTCTTCCTGTATCAGAAATCAGTTGACAACAATAGCAGCTGATCTGCTAAAAACATTTACATGTCTTTCTGCCTGCCATGTTCAAATTAGTTATCTTCTCAAAGATGCAGAGCTCTCAAAGTTAGGGCGGCACGATGGCGCAGCAGTAGAGCTACTGCCTTACAGCGCCAGACAACCGGGTTTGATCCTGACTACTTGTGCTGTGTGGGTGGAGATTGTATGTTCTCCCTGTGACCTGTGTGAGTTTTCGCTGATATCTTTGGTTTCCTCCCACACTACAAAGACATACAGGTTTGTAGGCTAATTTGCTTGGTATTAATGTAAAGTTGTCCCTAGTGTGTGTGGGTTAGTGTGCAGGAAGCTCTGGTTGGTACAGACTCGGTGGGCTGAAGGGCCTGTTTCCGCGCTGAATTTCTAAACTAAAATAAGGTTATAAGGTCAATAGTGATAGAAGCAGAATTAGGCCATTAGGCCCATCAAGTCATCATTCAATCATGACTGATGTATCTCCCTCCTAACTCCATTCTCCCGCCTTCTCCTCATAACCCCTGACATCTGTACTAATCAAGTATCTATCTCTGCTTTAAAAATATCCATTGACTTGGCCTCTACAGCCTTGTGTGGCAAAGAATTCCATAGATTCACTATCACTGAAGAAATTCTTCCTCATTTCCTTCCTAAAGGAACGTTCTTTCATTCTGAGGATATGACCTCTAGTCCTAGTGTAAACATCCTCTGCCCACATCCACTCAATCCAAACCTTTCACTATTCGGTAGGATTCACCACCACAAATGCAAGTTCTTCCAGCTGTAGCAATGCAAGAGCAAAGACACGTCTAGCTTGAACAGGTGGAACACTTTGAAGGTGACCTTCAAAATGAGCAAACAAATCATCTTGTATGAAACTCCTGAAATCTGCTGCAGGAAATCACTTGGAAAAAGAGGTTAAAATAGAAACATTTGTAAATGTGAAGAGCAATTAGCACTTGCAAAAAAAAAAATCATAATGTGTGTTTTCTTTGTCAGGTTGGGATGTCAAAGTAGAAACCATCATTTGAAAGCTTCAGTAATGGGAAAAGATTGATGGATGCAGCAATTAAATGCGGGTGCTCTAATGGATTGAGTGCTCAATTCATTAGTTTAGAATACAATTACTAGATTACATAAAGGTGATGTAAAAATGATGAAGAGTTATTTATTAAAAAAATTTTTTTTAAATCCCCATGGAATTAGCAATAGAGCCTCGCAGATTTAAGGAGAGGTGAAAGATTTAAAAGGGACCTCAGAGGCAGTCTTTTCGTACATGGTGGGTGTATGGAATGAGCTGCAAGAGACACCCACAGAGGTGGGTACCATTGCAATGTTGAAAGGTCTTTTGCACAGGTATCCCGATAGACAAGTTTGAGAGGGATATACGTCAAATGGAGGCAGGCAGAACCAGCTCACACAACCATCTTGGTCAGCATAAAAAAAGTTGAGCCAAAATGTCATAAGTGATAGGAGTAGTATTAGGCCATTTGGCCCATCAAGTTTACTCTGCTATTCAATCATGGCTGATCTATCTCTTCTTCCTAACCCCATTCTCCTGGCTTCTCCCCATAACCTCTGACCCCGTACTAATGAAAAATCTATCTATCTCTGCCTTAAATATATCCACTGACTTGGCCTCCGCAGCCTTCTGTGGCAAAGAGTTCCACTGATTCACCGCCCTCCTACTAAATAAATTTCTCCTCATCTCCTTCCTAAAAGAACGTCCAACAGGCCTGTTTCCGTATAGTTGACTTTAGCATAGTTTTCCTCTCTGGAATCAATGCTCAAATTCATATCAGACTAGAATTGCTGTCACATTACTTGGAATAAAATGAATAGAAACATAGAAACATAGAAAGTAGGTGCGAGAGTAGACCACCAGGTCCGTCGAGCCCGCACCGCCATTCGCTCATGGCTGAACACTAAACAGACACACTCACCCACAAACAGTAGACACAAGACACAGAACACAAGACACTACCCTCCCCTTTATACCGCTATCACCCCTCTCCACCCCAAGAACCGCGTGATCTCCTGGGGGAGGCAAAAAACCGGATAAAAACCCAGGTCCAATTCGGGAAAAAAATCCGGGAAATTCCTCTCCGACCCCAATCCAGGCGATCGACACTTGTCCAGGAGATTACTCGGGTCTTACTACACTAACCACACCTAGGTCCATATCCCTGCCCTCTCCCCGTAGCCCCTTATCCCCTTGGCAGCTAAAAAACCATCTATTCTAGACTTAAATATATTTAACGTTTCTGCTTCCACTGCTCCCTGGGGCAGTGAATTCCATAAATTAACCACCCTCTGGGTGAAGAAGTTCTTCCTCATCTCAGTTTTAAAAGAGCCCCCCCTTATTCTGCAACTATGTCCCCTAGTTCTAGTTTCCCCGATCATTGGGAACATCCTCGGTGCATCCACCCGATCAAGGCCCCTCACGATCTTATATGTTTCAATGAGATCGCCTCTCATTCTTCTAAACTCCAAAGAGTAGAGTCCCAGCTTACTTAACCTTTCCTCATATGTCAATCCCCTCATTGCAGGAATTAATCTTGTAAACCTTCGCTGCACTGCCTCCAGGGCTAGTACATCCTTTCTTAAGTATGGACCCCAGAACTGTACACAGTATTCCAAATGTGGTCTCACTAATACTGTGTACAGCTGCAGCAAGACCTCCGTGTTTTTATACTCAATCCCCCTAGCAATAAAGGCCAAAACTCCATTGGCCTTCCTGATTGCTTGCTGCACCTGCATACTGACCTTTAGTGATTCATGTACTAATACCCCTAGATCCCTTTGCGTTGCATTACAACGCAGCTCCTCCTCATTTAGAAAATAACTTGCCCTATCATTTTTTTTCCCAAAGTGAATGACTTCACATTTATTAGTATTAAATTTCATCTGCCAAGTTGTTGCCCACTCACCTAGCTTATCTATATCCTTTTGCAGACTCTTCCTATCCTCCTCATCCCCTACTTTTCCTCCCATTTTTGTATCGTCCGCAAATTTTGATATATTACACTTGGTTCCCTCCTCCAAATCATTTATATAAATTGTGAACAACTGGGGTCCCAGCACCGACCCTTGCGGAACCCCGCTAGTTACCGGTTGCCATCCCGAGTATGAACCATTTATCCCCACTCTCTGCTTCCTATTTGTTAGCCAATCCTCTACCCATGCTAATATATTACCCCCAATCCCATAATTTTTTATTTTTAGCAATAGTCGCTTATGTGGCACCTTGTCAAAAGCCTTTTGGAAGTCCAAGTATACCACATCCACCGGTTCCCCTTTATCCACCCGGGTTGTTACTTCCTCAAAGAATTCGAGCAGATTCGTTAAACAGGATTTCCCCTTCACAAAACCATGCTGGTTCTGTCCGATGAAGTCATGTTTATCCAAGTGCCCCGTTAGTGTTTCTTTAATAATTGTCTCTAACATTTTACCCACCACCGATGTTAGACTAACCGGTCTATAGTTACCCGCCTTCTGTTTACTTACTTTTTTAAATATAGGTGTTACATTGGCCATTTTCCAATCCACTGGGACCGTTCCCGCCTCCAGGGAGTTTTGGAAAATTATCACCAATGCATCCACAATCCCCACCGCTATCTCCCTCAAGACCCTTGGATGTAATCCATCAGGCCCAGGGGATTTATCCTCCTTCAGTCTCATTAATTTCCCTAATACCACCTCCTTAGTGATCTTAATAGTATTTAGCTCCTCCATTCCTACCGCCCCCTGTTTATCCAGCGTTGGAATATTTTTTGTGTCTTCTATGGTGAAGACTGATACAAAATACTCGTTTAATGCCTTTGCCATTTCCATGTTCCCCACCAACAACTCTCCAGTCTCACCCTCCAATGGACCAACGTTCACCTTAGCCACCCTTTTTCTTTTTATATAGCTATAAAAACTCTTACTATTAGTTTTTATGTTGTTCGCTAAATTCCTTTCATAGTCTATTTTCCCCGTCCTAATTAATCTCTTAGTTATTTTTTGCTGACCTTTAAATGCTTCCCAATCCTCCACCCTCCCACTATCTCTTGCTACCTTATATGCCCTTGCCTTCTGCCGAATACTATCCTTTATAGTTTTACTGAGCCATGGCTGACTGTTCTTACCCTTACCCCTTTTCTTCTTCATAGGAATAAATTTTTCTTGAAGGTTATACAGTAGATCCTTAAACGTACACCACTGCTCATCTAGGAAATTCAAAGTTAACTCTTAGTGGGATTAAACTGCTAAAAATGTACTGCTAGTTTCACATAGAACAAGATCTCAGACCACAGGTTATAGCAATTGAATTCTGCAACCTGACAGCAGGTATGTTAGCCCAGTTGCATATTATAGTGTGAGCCTGGACACAGTGACATAAACCATGACAGTGACACACACAAATCTATCTCCGTTGAGTCACACATCCTCTAATAAAGACGGCAATCACTACCTCATTGCTGACCATTGGACTATCCTTGATCAGACTTTGCTGGCTTTACCTTGCACTAAACGTTACCTTGCAGTGCACTCTACAAAGCCTTGAGTGCACTGGGCATCAATGGAATGGCGAGGAGAAGAGCCATCAAGAACACCACAGAGGCCTCGAGATGGCTCTGGATCAGGAGAGGAGGTCCATGGGGAGGAGCGAATGCCACCTGAACACAAGTCATGGTCTGATCAACCACAACTTGCTCACCTGGGTGAGGGTGTCTGACGTTGAAAGACCCGAAACACCCAATGACCCCAGGTTACATCACTGATGATGTGTTCAGGAGCATCAACAGATGGTTTTTTTAAATCAAATTCCCTAATCATGTATCTGTAAATGACTCAATTGTAATCATGTATTGTCTTTCTGCTGACTGAATAGCACGCTACAAAAAGCTTGATAATAAACATGGCTATAAACTAGACTGAACAATCAAAAACTACAACTTCACCATCTAAATCCATGGATTCTGAAGCCAAATGTGGCCCTTACACCATGGCAGGAGATGGGTTCAGATGTAGGCAATTAGATACTCGTTGGTACTCATCTTTGGTGAGGACTTATACCTTCCTGGAGGAGCAAATCCAGAAATGAACTTTGCAAATAATAAATCTGCACAAATAATTGATTATTCCTTCGGAGTTCACAAGCTTTATACAGTGGCCTCAATTGTATGAGAATTAAGTTTCTGATCTCCTTGCCTGAAGGGCCTGTCCCACTTAAGCGACTTTTTACACATGTTCGCTGGTGGTCTCTGGTGAGTCTCCTTCATGGTCGCGAGGAGTTCCCGCATTCTGGGAACTAGTCGCGGCCTCAGTATGGTCAACGCAAAATTTTCACCGTTTTTTCTACGACCAAAAATTGGTTGCCATGGAGAATATCGCTAATCCTGTAGTCGTAGGTGCAGTTGTAGTGGGGTCGCCATGTAGTTAAGATTGTGGTGGGGGACTCGTAGGAGTCCAGCCAAAAACTAGTCGGACACGAGTTGTGTGCACTAGACGTGTTTATTCTCTCTAGTTCCCTACTCCTCGCCCGACACGGGTGTTGCCCGGCCCTAAAACCAACTCGTGGTACTGACTAGCGCCTCCCACACCAAGACGCTGCCCTCTAGAGCCGATGGTTTGTTGTTCCCTTGGGTTGCCACCAGGTGCCGCCACATGCCCCCCAGAACCAGAGACACCAAACCGGATGGGACGGCGCACGATGCGGCCCGAACGCGTGGATACAATCCCGCGCCCCGGGGACTTGCTTAGTTCGGAAGAATCTCCGGGAACCCGAGACAGCGGACGCCTGCGACACATGGACTGGCTTGCTCAGGTTCAAGTGGGCCGGTTTCAATCGAGCCACAGGCAACGTTTCACGCCGGCCTCCCATGTCCAAATCAAATATAGTAGGCCCGTGCCGCAGCACGTAAAAGGGACCTTCATACGGGCGCTGCGAGGGTGACTTGTGGGAGTCATGGTGAAGAAAAACATACGGGCAGTGGCAGTGGCACATGGGAAGGGGCCACTCCATGACGCAACATTGGGATGGGAGATAGGGCACCGACCCTCTCCCGCAAGCGAATCAGCACCGATGATGGGGGTTTCTGGGACCCATCAGCAGCAGGGGAAAACTCCCCGGGGACAGTGAGCGGAGCACGAGACACCAACTCCACGGAGGACGATGACAGATCCTTCTTGGAGGCCATCCGAATCCCAACAGGACCCATGGCAACTCGTCCATCCACCCATGGCCTGTGAGACTTGCCTTCAGGGTGGCCTTCAGACAGCGGTGGAACCGCTCCACCAACCCATTTGACTGGGGACGGTACGCTGTCGTGTGGTGGAGCTGCATCCCCAACAGGCGGGCCATGGCGGACCACAGTTCAGACGTGAACTGGGCGCCCCGGTCGGATGTGATGTGAAGTGGAACCCCAAAGCGGGCAATCCAAGTTGCCACAAGGGCACGAGCGCACGACTGAATTACTAAAACAGTCGACCACCGTAAGCAGGTGTGAAACACCCTGGACGGAGGCAGTGGCCACATGATGTCCACGTGTACGTGATTGAACCGCCAGCGTGGCACTGCGAAGTCTTGAATGGGCGCCAGGATATGTCGATGCACCTTTGATGTCTGGCACGGGATGCACGCCCAGGCCCAGCGAGCGACCTGCTTCCGAAGTCCGTGCCACATAAACCTTGCGGCCACCATAGCGGCCGTGGCCCGGATGGATGGGTGGGCCAGCCCATGGATCACCTCAAACAGGCGACGGCGCCAGGTCGCCAGAACGATAGGCCTCGGCTGACCCATAGATATGTCACGGAGGATGGAACCCGAGGAACCCAACGGCACGTCCTCAAGCACCAAGCCAGAGATCGCGGTGGGGTACGCCGGCATCTCATCGTCCGCCCGCTGGGCCACCGCCAAGGCGGAGTAATCTATTCCCGAGGCCGGGTTAAGCACGGCTGCAATTGCTGGACGGGACAAAGCATCCGCCACGAGGTTGCATTTCCTGGCGATGTGCCGGACGTCCGTTGTATACTCCGAAATGGCCGTCAGCTGGCACTGCTGACGGGCGGACCAAGGATCCGAAACCTTGGCGAAAGCAAACGTGAGATGCTTGTGGTCCGTGAATGAACGGCCCTCGAGGAAGTATCGGAAGTGTCGCACTGTGAGGTGTAAGGCGAGCAACTCCCTGTCGAAAGCGCTGTAGCGCTGCCCCACATCCCTCGGGTGCTGGCTATAGAAGGCCAGAGGCCGCCGATGGCCGTTAACCGACTGTTCCAAAACGCCGCCAACTGCAGAGTCCGAGGCATCCACGGTAAGGGCTGTGGCGGCGTTGGCCGACGGATTGACGAGCATAGTCGCCCGAGCCAAGGGTTTACTTTGCCCCTTGAAATGCCGCCATGGGGACAGCGTCCCACTGTATCTCCTGTTGCTTGCCCGTCAGCAACTGGAAAAGCGGCCGCAAACATTTGGCAGCCGCCGGAACGAACCGGTGGTCAAATGTGACCATTCCTACGAACTCCCGGAGGCCACGTACCGTAGTGGGCCGCAGGAACTGGCGGATTGCCGTGTCACCCGATGTCCCAGGAAGTAGATGGCCCGAAGGCCGAATTGGCACTTGCCAGGGTTAAATTATGAGGCCATGGTCACTGAGGTACTGGAAGAGTAGACGCAGGTGGGAGCAGTGTTCCTCATACGTGTGACTTGCCAGGTGGATGTAGTCCAAGTAAACAAACAGGAAGTCGAGCCCACGCACCACGGTGACCATCAGGCGCTGAAAGGCCTGCGCGGCGTTCTTAAGGCCAAAGGACATCCGCAGAAACTCGAACAAGCCGAACGGGGTTATAATTGCCGTCTTGGGACCAACCTCTGGTCGCACGGGGATCTGGTGATATCCACGGACTAGGCCAATCTTGGAGAAGAACATTGCCCGGCCAAATGTGCTGAGCAGTCCTATGTGTGGGGAATAGGGTAACAGTCAGCGATCGTGGCCTCTTTAAGGTGACGGTCGTCCCCGCACGTCCTCCAGCCACTGGACCATGTGTAGTGCGGAGGCCCATGGGCTGTTGAAACATCAAATGATGCCCATGGCCTCCATGCTCTGAAACTCTGCCTTTGCTATTAGGAGCTTGTCAGGAGCGAGCCTGCGGGCGTGGAGCGGTGGACCTGATGTTAGAATATGGTGCATGACACCGTGCCTCATGCTGGCCGAGCCGAATGTCCGGAAACTCAGCCAATACCTGGGCGAAAACATTGTCCACCGTCGCTACGGGGTTGCTGACCAGTGCGGTGGGTGCAGTGGAGTGCAAGGAGATCTTCTCAAAAGTTGATGCGTGGATGAGACGTTGACTCCTCACATCTACGAGGAGCGACTGCGCCCACAAGAAATCTGTGCCCAGCAGTGGCTGGGCCATGTCCGCAATAATTAATGGCCAGGTGAAAGGCACGCGCCGAAAATGGCAGGAACCGTGCGGACGCCATATGTGTGGATTGAATTGCCATTCGCAGCAGTTAATGGGGGGGACCCTCTTACCAGCACGAAGGTCGAGTCCAGATGGGGGCAATACGCTGACCTCTGCCCCGGTGTCCACCAAGAACCTGAGACCCGTGCGCCGGTCCCAGACATACAGTCGATGGATCCTGCCGGCCACCGCGGTGATTATCGGCTGCCGGCGCTGCCATTTTCTGGAAATGAACATTCCTGGCGGCATTAGCGGTCTGCTGAACCCCAGCGCTGGTGGTAAAAACACCACATTCTTCTCCTTGGATCTCCTGGGTCCTGTTCAGCCATCCTCCTCTCCAGTGCCACGTGTCTTGTTTGTGGTTCTTGTGGGCGTGGCCCTCTTGTGGGCGTGGCCCTCTTGTGGGCGTGGCCCTCTTGTGGGCGTGGTCACTGGGTCGCTGAGCCTGCCAGGACGTTGAATCAATCCGGTCCAGTAATTCTGGGGATTCCAGCGGTTCCAGGAATTCCAGCGCACCCACCTGCTGCTGGTCAGAGATCCACAGTTCATCAGCATGGGCTGCTAGCCGGCTGGGATACTCAAAGCTCCCCCACATTGGCTACCGTCGTATGTCTCGTGGCAACTGCTGCAGATAGGTCAATTCAAAGAGCGGGCAGGGCAGGTGGTCGCCCATGAGCGTGAGCATCTCGCTCATGAGGGCCGTGGGCATCCGATCGCCGAGCCCGCCCATGTTAAGGACCTGACAGCCACGCTGCATGTGTCTCAGCCAGTAAATCCGGAGCAGCAGCTCCTTGAGGCCTGCGTACTTACCTGCTGCCGGTGGGTTATCCAGGAAAGGAATGACCCGGCCATCTGCTGGTCAAGAGCGCTTATCACATAGTGATATCGAGTCTCATTGGCTGTAACACCGCGGATGTAAAATTGGGATTCGGCCTGTCGAAACCAAACCCACAGCTGCAAGATCCAAAATGTAGGTAGCTTTAGGTTGATTAGATTAGATTAGATTCCTTTATTTGTCATTCAGACCTTTCGGTCTGAACGAAATTTCGTTGTCTGCAGTCATACATATAATAATAAATAACAAAACACACAATAAACACAAATTAACATCCACCACAGTGAGTTCACCAGGCACCTCCTCACTGTGATGGAGGCAAAAGTCTTAAAGTCACTGGCTCTTCCCTCCTTATTCTCCCTCTGCGCTGAGGCGATCCAGGCCTCCGATGTTGTTACCCCACCGGGCGATGGTAAGTCAGTCCCGCGGCTCAACCGAGCTCCGCGAACGGGCCGATTCAAGCTCCACAGACGGTATTGCGATGGGCCTCGTAGGCAGCAGCGGCAGAATACATTTTTTGAAATTTCCCTTCCAGGATTATACTCCTGGGCATCGGGGTCACCAATGTGGCGGGGACTCGCAGGAGTCCAGCCAAAAACTAACCTGACACGAGTTGTGTGCACTAGACGTGTTTATTCGCTCCAATACAGCTCCCTACTGCTCACCGGACACGGGCGTTGCCCGGCGTTAAATACCAACTCGGGTACCGATCCCGTGATTAGCGCCTCCCACACCAAGATGCCGCCCTCTAGAGCCGATGGTTCATTGTGCCCTCAGGTTGCCACCAGTGGGCAATGCCTTTCCGGGTCGCAGTGCCATAAGCTCCGGAGTGCTGTGGCCACCGACTCCCAACATCGCGGAGCTGGGGCTGCGGGCGTCCGGCCAAAAGCGGTGCCGGTTGGAGCTCGGACCCCGGCGAAATCGATCCCTAGCCCCGCAGCCCCAGCTCCGCGATGTTGGGAGTCGGCGGCGGCGCAGCGCTGGGATACCAGCGGGGAGTGGGCAATGCCTTTCCGGGTCGCCGTGCGGTAAGCTTCGGAGCGCTGTGGCCGCCGACTCCCAACATCGCAGGGCTGCGTGCGCCGGCCGCGGGCGGCACTGGATTATTAAAGTTCTCTGGAGAATTAAAGTTCCCCTTGCCCCCCCACCACATAAAAGCCCTCCAAACTAACTGACTAACATTTAAGCAATGATTTACAGATGTTTAAGTGTCTCCCTGGTCTCCGGGGAGGAGGCAGCCGCTACAGTAGTACAGACCTGGGTTGACCGAGGGTCGTTTCGGGTCAAGTTTGGCGCCAAACGCGAGCTTTGGTGTGCAGACGACATCCTGGGAAAAATGTCCGGGTTTCGGAGCTTTTCGGTTTCCGGAATTTCGGATAAAACGTTGTGCACCTGTATTCGGGAACTTCCCTTGAGCATGAAGAAGCGTTCCAGCTACCTCATAGGACATCCTAGGACCACGTGTCGACCATGCTGTGAATTTGAAGGTCGAAGACACTCTTCTAAACTCGCAGATAGCCCCTTAAATCTCCTTTGTTGACCAGTCATTTTCATTGGCTCGTTGGGGGGAAAAAAACCGTAAGCACGAGTTTTCAGAACCAAGGATACCCGACCGATAACGTTAAATGTCCGCCAAACTTCACAGCTGTGTATCTCTGGCTTATTAAAAGTTGTCTGGCTTCTTAAAAGTGTCTCCACTCCTTCTCTCCCCTTCTCCCCTCTCCCCCCCCCTCCCCGCTCTTTTAAAGGACTTACCGTACACTGTGCTAGCCGTCTTAACCTTCCTGTTCATCGCGATGTGTGTCTGTATCACCTTGACTTTGCATCGTGTGAATTTCAGACAGCGCTTTCCCTGGCCCCCGCCTTTGCGATGTGTGTGTGTGTGTGTGCGCGCGCGTGTGTGTGTGTGTGTGTGTGTGCGCGTGTGTGTGTTCCACTCTGACAGTCGCCCTTCCAGTTCCCAGTTTTTCAGGCGACTGCCGGGAACTTGACCGCCGCCTGTAAGTGTAATTTTGTAAGTGGGACAGGCCCTTGAGCATTTTCTGCGGCAGATGTTTGAACGTTATTGTTACAGCAGCTGTCCTGCAACACAGACTTGTCTGTGATTGAGATGGCTTGTTTCTCTATTATGGGAATCGGGGAATATTTGTACAGTTGGGAAAACCAGTGGCAGAAATGTAAACGTTGTTGAGATCTGGAATGAGTACTGTTTCTGGTAAAGGTGGATTATTCTAGAATCATGTGGCTAAGGACCATTCAGCCTATCATGTATATGTTAGCGCTCCAACTATTCCACTCTGAATACTTTCAGAAGCACTAAACATATTTCCTTTTCAAGTACTGATCCTATTCTGACTGTCCTTTTTGTCTTTTTTTTGTTATTTTTAGTGTGTTTTAAAAGTTTGTGTTAATGTTCTCTGGTTTGTTTTATGTGGGGGGATGGGGAGGGGGGATGGGGACATTTTTTTCAATCTCTCACCTTGCCAGAAATGCGATTATTTTCCGGGTCGTATCTCTGGTCGCTCTGCGGCCTAACATCATCGAGCTGGAGGCCTTGCTCAGGACTGACTTTGAGCCCCACCGCGGGGACATGGACTTACCATCGGAGCTGATCCCTTGCCTGGGATTGACGCGCCAACCGGGTTGAGACCAACGTCGGGAAGTTCCAAGAGCCACATACGGCATGACGTTCAACTAGCCCCGACCCGGGATAGATCGCCCGGCGCAGGGGAGCTGAATTCCCCCCCCCCCCCCCCCCCCCCCCCGGATGCAGGAGCTTGATCATCCCGATGACTAAGGCCCGCTGCCGGCTACGGGAGTAAGATCGTCCCATCAACGGAAGGTTAGAGGCCCCCGACCCCTGGAGGACAAAGAAGGGAGAGATTGGACTTTTTTTCGCCTTCCATCACAGTGAGGAATGTGGAGGAGTCACTGTGGTGGATGTTTATGTTAAAATGTATTTTGTGTGTTCTGTTGATTTTCATTAGTATAACTGTGTGGCAAATGAAATTCCTCATATGTTGCAAAACACACTTGGCTAATCAATATGATTATGATGATTATGATTATGATTATTCCCATTTGGAAGCTGCTATTGGATCTGCTTCCTTTATACGCTCGATGTTCGGTGGGGTTGGGATAGCTCGTCGGTCGGCATAACCAGAAGGGAGCTGGAGAACTAGGATGTGAAAAGTGTGAACCAGTGGGAGGGTGTACTGGGGTGGTGCCTCCAACGCCTTCAATGTCAGCTGCAGGAGGCACCCCCGGACACAGAGATGGCCGGGCGAGGAGAGGAGAGTGATGTCAGTTTGCAGGAACTGCTCCAGTACATCGAGCACGTGGGCCAACTGGACTTTGAACATTAGATAACAGCGCCAAAAATGACGGCGCCTGCGTGTGTCATAAGATGCAAAAATAACTTCACTGTGCAGTTGCATATGTGACAAATAAGCACTATTGAATTATTGAACTATTTCAGGCAGTGCTGTTAAGATCACTAAATATCGTAAAAAAATAATTTTGCCCATAATCTCGTTTTATTTTTTGCCAATTTCCTTCAATCTGTCCTACAGATTACCCCCTGCTATAGAATTTTAATTTTATTTGTTCCATAAAATTCTACACCCCTAAATTGCTTTACTTGAAGGAGAACATTTGCAGTAAGTCCTTCTGTCCTAGTGCAAAGGATATTAATAAGTGCAAAGGATATTAATATTAGTAATGATTTTAACAATATGTCAAGAATTAAGTTTGGTAATTGTCAGTTGAGATGTTTTTTATTATACAGAAGCCTCCATGATATTCATCCATATTGTATTTCATTCATTTATATTGTGGCCTATTCTCTCTATGCCAAATGCAGACAGGTGGGACTAGAGTAGATGGAGCATCTTGGTTGCTCTGGGCAGTTGGACCTAAGGGAATGTTTCCATGCTGTATGACTCTAATATAGATGCAGATTAGGGCCAGAGAGATTATGTTTTTCCACCACACTACCATGCATTCCAGTGCATGGAATTTGTTTTTGGCTGATGTTCCTGTGGAATTAATTGCCCTGCTGTCTTTATTAGCGCAGGCTCTGCGATCGTTTCACTGAACTCCTCCGCTCGGTCTGCCTTAACCTACCTGATCTCCCAGTTGCTCAGCACTTTAACCCCCCCCCCCTCCCATTCCCACACTGACTTTCCTGTCCTGGGCCTCCCCTATTGTCAGAGTGAGACCCAGCGCAAATTGGGGGAACAGCACCTCATATTTTGCTTGGGCAGCTCTTCTCTAACTTCAAGTAACCCTTGACTTCTCTAACTTCAAGTAACCCTTGCTTTCCCTCTCTCACCATCCCTCCCCCTTCCCAGTTCTCCGACCAGTCTTACCATCTCTGACTACATTTTATCTGTTTGCTTTGATGTTGTTACCTTCTCCCAGCGAACAATGATCTATTTCACATTGTCCTTGATCTCCATTCCATGTGTCCTATTTTCACACCTTACACTTCCTTATCTATGTATCTCCCTCTCTCCTGACATCAGTCTGAAGAAGGGTCTCGACCTGAAACATCACTCATTCCTCTCCAGAGATGCTGCCTGTCCCACTGAGTTACTCCAGCATTTTGTATCTATCTTCCATTTAAACCAGCACCTGCAGTTCCTTCCTAAACATTTTGTCTGTATTAGAATGCAGGTGTTGCCTGACTGAAATGTGTAGGAAGGAACTGCCGATGTTGGTTTAAACCGAAGATATACAGCCGTCCTCTGTATTAGAACAAGCTGCCCTTCAGGTACCTATTGAATCTTTCCTGCCTCACCTTCAGCCTTTGTCCTTTGGTTCTTGATTCCCCTAGCCAGGATGTTGTCTTGCCACCAAGCTCTCTATCTCCATCCTGGACTCTGTCTCATCATTGTTCAAGATCTGGCCCACCACAGTGGAGTCCAGAACCAGGGGTCACAGTTTAAGTATAAGGAGCAGGCCATTTAGGACTGAGATGAGGAAAACCTTTTTCACCCGGAGAGCTGTGAATCTGTGGAATTATCTGCCACAGACAGCAGTGAAGGGCAAATCACTGGATGTTTTTAAGAGAGAGTTGGAGAGAGCTCTTAGGGCTAACAGAATCAATGGATATGGGGAGAACGAGGGAATGGGGTACTGATTTTGGATGATCAACCATGATCATATTGAATGGTGGTGCTGGCTTGAAGGGCCAAATGGCCTACTCCTGCACCTATTGTCTATGTGTCATCTGCAAACCTGTTAATGGAGTTGGAGCAGAATTTGTCCTAAGCACGTGGGGAGTAGAGTAAGGGGCTAAGAACACATTCTCGCAGGGCACTGGTGTTCAGAATTATCGTGGAGAATGTTTTTTTGCAAACTTTTTTTTATTGTGGTCGATGGATTAGGAAGTCGAGGATCCAGTTGCAGAGAGTGCTGTGGAGTCCAAGGTTCAGGAATTTGGAGATGAGTTAGGTTAGTATTTAGTTGTTGAAGGCAGGGATATGTACACTTAATAAATAGGTGTCTGATGTAAGTACCCTTGTAATCCAGATGATCCGGTGATGAGTGCAGAGCCAGGGAGATGGCATCTGCTGTGGACCTTATGCGATGGTAGGCGAGTTGCAGTGGATCAAGGGTATCTGGGGAGCTGGAGTTAATGTGCACCATCACCAGCCTCTCGAAGCCCTTCATGATGGTGGGTGTCAGAGCCACTGGATGGCAGCCATTAAGATTCAAGAGTTTATTGTCATGTGTCCCAGATAGGACAATGAAATTCTTCAGCACAACAGAATATAGTAGGCATGAATACAGAACAGATCCAGTATCCATATACCATTATATAAATATTTACACACATGAATAAATAAACTGATAAAGTGTAAATAAACAGATAGTGGTCTATTAATGTTCAGAGTTTTGTTTGAGTTGAGTTCAATAGCCTGATGGCTGTGGGGAAGTAGCTATTCCTGAACCTGGTTGTTGCAGTCTTCAGGCTCCTGTACCTTCTACCTGAAGGTAGCGGGGAGATGAGTGTGTGGCCGGGATGGTGTGGGTCCTTGATGATGCTGCCAGCCTTTTTGAGGCAGCGACTGCGATAAATCCCCTCGATGGAAGGGACGTCAGAGCCGATGATGGACTGGGCAGTGTTTACTACTTTTTGTAGTCTTTTCCTCTCCAGGGCGCTCTAGTTGCCGAACCAAGCCACGATGCAACCGGTCAGCATGCTCTCTACTGTGCACCTGTAGAAGTTAGAGAGAGTCCTCCTTGACATACCGACTCTCCGTAATCTTCTCAGGAAGCAGAGGCGCTACTTTGCATTTCTTTGGTAAGTGTCCTCCTGAAAGAGGTGGGAAGCTCAGAATAGTGTTAGGAGAGGATAAAGATGTTGGTGAGTATTCCTGCTAGTTGGTATGTGCAGGTCCGGACGATATGGCTGGGGCCTCCATCCATGTCGTTTGCTTTAGAAATATAGAAAATAGGTGCAGGAGTAGGCCATTCGGCCCTTCAAGCCTGCACCGCCATTCAATATGATCATGTTGATCATCCAAAAACTAGGAATGGGGAGGCTCGCCAGAGATGCTGCCTCTCCCGCTGTTACTCCAGCATTTTGTGTCTACATCCAAAATCAATAACCCGTTCCTGCATTATTGCCAGCGATACCAGCCAACTTCACTTTGTAGCCAATGCAGCCTTGCCACAATCAACAGATGTAAGTGTGGTTATCTTGGACTGTAGTTTGGTCTGGAATTTATTCTTGGCATCCTTGATGGCTTTGCGAAGGTTCTAAATACATTTCTTGTACCATTTGACTTCAATAATGCTGACTTGAAGTATCACCAGGGTGGCACGGTGGCAGCAGTAGAGTTGCTGCCTCACAGCACCAGGGACCCAGGTTCGATCCCGACTACGGATGCTGTCTGTGTGGAATATCTATGTTCTTTCTGTGACCGCGTGGGTTTCTCCGAGATCTTCGGTTTCCTCCCACACTGGGTTTGTAGGTTAATTGGCTTGGTATAAATGTAAATTGTCATTAATGCGTGTAAAATAGTGTTGATGTGCAGGGATCGCTGGTCAGTGCAGACTCAGTGGGCCGAAGGGCCTGTTTCCGCGCTGTATCTCTAAACTAAACTAACAAATAATATTCCAACTGAATATTGCATCAGAAGATATTGGTGTACACCCAGTACACAGACAAAGTGTAAAGAGGTAAGGAAAAAAGGAGAATAAACAATTTAGAAAGCTAAAAGAAAGAAAAACATTGCAGAAAATAAAAATAAAAAACATTCTATAGAGAAATAAATAAAGATAATCTTCTTCTTGAGTATGGCGTGCACAGTCTAAAGTTGTAGGTCAACTTGTTCTAATTGATCTTGTTTGTGCACTTTGGGTTGATTGCATTAATCGAAACAGGGTGGACCACAAGATGGTTGCAATCTCCCACCCCGATAAAATAATGACCATCGGACATTATGAGTGCAGGCAGGTGGGACTAAGGGAAAAAAATTGTTCGGCGCGGACTTGTAGGGCCGAGATGGCCTGTTTCCGTGCTGTAATTGTTATATGGTTATATGGTTAGTAAGAAAGGACTTTCATAATGGTGGAAATATCACTTGGTAGTAACCAGTATTCACCAGAAGACCAAAGCAAAAGAGGAAAAATGAAATGGAAATGGCTAGAAGCAATAACTAAAAAAATTACTCAAACTGATAAAAATCAACATCTGGGTAGATGGCAACCCAATGTACCAACGGTGGCTGATGAAACGTCAGCACAAATCTATGATATTAACTGAAAAATTCATTCATTCAGTGTGGAATAGTGCCAGAAGACTTTCAGGTAATCTGATTATTAATGTTTTTCATTACAACTAAAGCACATCTTCCACATTGTGGGACCATTAATCAGGATGAATTTTAATCCGTGCCTGCATGAAAACACAACTTGCACTTGCCTGGAGTTGCAGCTCGTCTGCTTTGACAATAACCAAAGGAAAGCATTTACTACGAGCAGCTGAATTGGCACTAATGGGCCAGTGACGTAGAATGTTGAAATACGATTAAATTATTTAATACAATCTGCATGCTGCTTTAAACCGCAGCATCACAAGCCTAGAATAAAGCCACACAGCTCATTGTCTTTACAAATGACTCCACTGCCCTGCTCCATACCCATAGCACTTTGAATATTTTCATTTTGGTTCCATCACCAATGAACACTTGTACACAAGGTGGCACTGTGGGCGTACCGTTAATTTATGACTGAAAACCTCACCGCTGTCAAATTTCGACAGCTGTGACAAGCAGCCTGATGATGTTCATATCCAGGTTTCGCCTTTGGTCTGGTCGGTTGATACAAATCCGACTGGCATCTGTGAGCCTTAGCTTCAATTAAACTGCAATCAACATGTCACGATCTTTCTCCTCATCTCCTTCCTAAAGGAGCATCCTTTAATTCTGAGGCTATGCCCTCTGGTCCTGGACTCTCCCCCTCGTGGAAACATCCTCTCCACGTCTACTCTATCCAGGCCTTGTACTATTCCGTGTTATTCGTTATTGATGTTGATGTTGTTCATGTTTCCCAGCATTGTTTGTTGCTGCATTATTAAGGTGCCATCTGAGCCTGCGCAGTTGGGGGAGGATTGCCGGGCTGGGATCACCATTTTAGCATCCAGCGTCGTGTATAGGTGAGTGCTCCTGGGGGAATATAGCGTTGGGAGAAGGGGATAAACCTAGCAGTCGCGCTCCCACTTGCCGGCCATGCCTGTGCAGTTGGGGGAGGGTTGCCGTGACTCATGTCACAACAGGGATCTCTGGCGTCACAACGGGAACCTGTCAGCCGTGACTGCGCAGTTGAGGGCTATGGGTGAGTGGTGGAATATTGCGTTGGGGGACCGGGCCAAAAGGGTCCGGTCCGCACTTGGACTAGTCTGAAGCTAATTATAGGTTTTCTGATTTGGCATTTTTTTACCATCATTAACTTTGAGTAAATTATTTGTATTACAGTGGCTTGCAAAAGTATTCATACCCCTTGAACTTTTCCACATTTTGTCACGTTACAACCACAAACGTAAATGTATTTTATTGGGATTTTATGTGATAGACCAACACAAAGTGGTGCATAATTGTGAAGTGGAAGGAAAATGATACATGGTTTTCAATTTTTTTTACATATAAAAAACTGAAAAGTGTGGCATGCATAAGTATTCAGCCCCCTTTACTCTGATACCCCTAAATAAAATCCAGTGCAACCAATTGCCTTCAGAAGTCACCTAATTAGTAAATAGAGTCCACTTGTGTGTAATCTAATCTCAGTATAAATACAGCTGTTCTGCGAAGGCCTCAGAGGTTTGTTAGAGAACATTAGTGAACAAACAGCATCATGAAGCCCAAGGAACACACCAGACAGGTCAGGGATAAAGTTGTGGAGAAGTTTAAAGCAGTTTAAAAAATATCCCAAGCTTTGAACATCTCACGGAGCACTGTTCAATCCATCATCCGAAAATGGAAAGAGTATGGCACAACTGCAAACCTACCAAGATATGGCCGTCCACCTAAACTGACAGGCCGGGCAAGGAGAGCATTGATCAGAGAAGCAGCCAAGAGGCCCATGGTAACTCTGGAGGAGCTGCATAGATCCACAGTTCAGGTGGGAGAATCTGTCCACAGGACAACTATTAGTCGTGCACTCCACAAATCGGGCCTTTATGGAAGAGTGGCAAGAAGAAAGCCATTGTTCAAAAAAAGCCATAAGAAGTCCCGTTTGCAGTTTGCCACAAGCCATGTGGGGGACACAGCAAACATGTGGAGGAAGGTACTCTGGTCAGATGAGACCAAAATTGAAGTTTTTGGCCTAAATGCAAACGCTATGTGTGGCGGAAAACTAACACTGCACATCACCCTGAACACACCATCCCCACTGTGAAACATGGTGGTGGCAGCATCATGCTGTGGGGATGCTTTTCTTCAGCAGGGACAGGGAAGCTGGTCAGAGTTGATGGGAAGGTGGATGGAGCCAAATACAGGGCATTCTTGGAAGAAAACCTGTTAGAGTCTGCAAAAAACTTGAGACTGGGGCGGAGGTTCACCTTCCAGCAGGACAACGACCCTAAACATACAGCCAGAGCTACAATGGAATGGTTTAGATCAAAGCATATTCATGTGTTAGAATGGCCCAGTCAAAGTCCAGACCTAAATCCAATTGAGAATCTCTGACAAGACTTGAAAATTGCTGTTCACAGGCGCTCTCCATCCAATCTGACTGAGCTTGAGCTATTTTGCAAAGAAGAATGGGCAAACATTTCAGTCTCTAGATGTGCAAAGCCGGTAGAGACATACCCCAAAAGACTTGCAGCTGTAATTGCAGCAAAAGGTGGTTCTACAAAGTATTGACTCAGGGGGGCTGAATACTTTTGCACGCCACACTTTTCAGTTTTTTATTTGTAAAAAAGTTTGAAAACCATGTATCATTTTCCTTCCACTTCACAATTATGCACCACTTTGTGTTGGTCTATCACATAAAATCCCAATAAAATACATTTACTTTTGTGGTTGTAATGTGACAAACTGTGGAAAAGTTTAAGGGGTATGAAAACTTTTGCAAGCCACTGTAGATGGCGCCCAACCCAGGCGACTATTTGCGTGCTAGTCACAGAAGCAGATCCACAAACACGTATTACAATCGCTCCACACTCTTAAATCTCTACTCCTATAGCAACATTTCTTACTTTAACTATGATATTCTTAAACTCCTCTCGGATCTGTCAATTATCATTTATCTATACACTGTAAATGGTCCGATTGTAATCATGTATTGTCTTTCTGCTGACTGGATAGCATGCAACAAAAGCTTCCACTGTACCTCGGTACATGTGACAAACTGAACTGAACGGTGGAAATCAAAAGGAACATTGCAAGAACAAAACAACTTTCCTGCAACTTCAGGACAATATTTGAATATCAGTGATAAACAATTATCATAATCTATATTTACACCCGTTGTTCGACAAGAATTTCCTGTTTTCTTGAGGCTTCACCCTTAAAGCCCTGTCCCACGGTACGAGTTCATTACAAGAGCTCTCCCAAGTTTGCCCTGATTCGAACTCGGAGATTTACGGTAATGGCCACTCGTCGGTACTCGAGGCTCTCATGAACATTTTTCAACAAGTTGAAAAATCTTCGCGAGTCTTCCCGTGCATACCTGCCGTTAGCGAGTCTTCCCAAGTACCTGCCGTTAGCATTACGAGCCGCTAAGACACGTCCCCGAGCTCCACCGTACCCACTACATTCATTCTCCGTGCTTACCACGAGTTTGATTTTTTTAAACTCGGGAGAGCTCTTGAATGAACTCGTACCGTGGGACAGGGCTTTAAGGGTGAAGCCTCAAGAAAACATGAAACAGAAAACAGGGCTATTAGCATATAATCATGAGGAATTCATTATTTGGCTAATTAAGCGTTATATTCTGAGAGAAGATGCCTTGCATTTTAAAATAAACTTTCAGGAAGCAACAACGTTAGTTTGTTTAGTAGTATTTACAATTGTCATTATTCATTATTTCATAGTTCATTGAGCTTCAAGCACTGGAGACACTTGTTGGGCTGAAGTGTATCAGCTTGTTGTTTGCGATAAACTGCATTATTTCTAGTTTAGTTTAGAGATACAGTGCGGACGGCCACAGGCCCTTAGGCCCACCGAGTCTGGACCAACCAGTGATCCCCGCACAATAACATTACCCTACACACACTAGGGACAATTTTACATTTATACCAAGCCAATTAATCTATAAACCTGTACATCTTTGGAGTGTGGGAGGAAACTGAAGATCTCGATGAAAACCCATGCAGGTCACGGTGAAAACGTACAGCCTACAATACCCTAATGGGAGTTTTCTACAGGCCCCCAAACAGTAACCTGGATATAGGTTAAATGTTAATTCTGGCCAAATTGGAGCAGCAAGGACATTAAAATTGAGTAAAGGCTTCTGTGCTGCTAGGCCATTTGGTCAATTTAAATGTGCCTTCTGCAGAACTGGGACAAGCTGCTGAATGGTGCCAGTTTGTCTGTGGCCTTGATAAGAGTTGCAGGAAATGAATGGGACATCTGCAGATTCTTACAATTAGGTGTAAATTGCATGAAATGGACTGGGTGAATGCAAACCAGACATATACATTGTAAATAATGTTTACCCTGCTAGATGTTGATTGGATTAAGTGTTGAGCCTTGTCTGGCTTTCTTGAATATCTAGGCAAATGTTGCTATGTTTGCTTCCTTCCAGAAGCTCCTATCGAATACAATGTATTAGTTACTGTGTTATTGGGTTAGGGAACTGTCTATCATGTACTGTGTTAATCGATATTTGTTATTGGACTGTACAGAGACCACCGCCATATGGTTCGGCCCCTCAAGGTTCGGGGACCTATAAAAGGTACCTCTCCTGAAGTCCGATGTCGATCTTCCGGAAGAGCGCTTGGGACTGCGTGATCTTTTGGAGTGTCTCTGTTTGCACGAGGCTAGGAGGGCTTTGCCAAGCAGATACAAGGATCGAGCCCGCGGTGGTTAGGTATAGTAGAGGGGAACTGTTGTTGTGTTATTCAAAATAAAGTTTAGTTGTTCAAGTGCTTGACTCAGTATTTTATTGACTGAAACTAGAGCTTAGAATGAGCTATTTACTGGTGCAAGTTGAATCAAGAGTTAAAATTGGCATGTCGTAAAGATAATGCTACGGTTGTTATGGGAGATTTCAACATGCAGGTAGACTGGGAAAATCAGGTTGGTACTGGACTCCAAGAAAGGGAGTTTGTGGAGTGCCTCCGTGATGGATACTTAGAGTAGCTTGTACTGGAGCCCAACAAGGAGAAGGCAATTCTGGATTTAGTGTTGTGTAATGAACCGGATTTGATACGGAAACACGAGGTAAAGGAGCCATTAGGAGGTTGTGACCATAATATGATTAGTTTTAATCTACAATTTGAGAGGGAGATGGGAAAATCAGAAGTATCAGTATTACAGTTGAACAAAGGGGACTATGGAGCCATGAGCGAGAAACTGGCCAAAGTTGACTGGAAAGGTACCCTAGCAGGGATGACAGTGGAACAACAATGGCAGGGACAGCATAAAAATAAAAGCGAAGAAGTATAAAACAGCAGAGAAGAGCAGGAAGCCAGAGGTTTGGAAACTTTTAAAGACCAACAGAAACTAAACAGGCAATACGGGGAGAAAAGATGAGGTGCAAAGGTAAGCTAGCCAAGAATGTAAAGGAGGATAGTAAAAGCTTCTTTAGGTATGTGAAGAGGAAAAATTAGTTAAGACCAAAGTGGGACCATTGAAGACTGAAAAAACCTTCTCCATCATGATCTGGTTTGGCTCAGCCACTAAGCACGACACATGGAGGCTGCAGCGAATCGTCTGATCAGTAGAGAAGGTTATTGGCTGCAACCTGAACAGACTGAATTTATTATGGGGAACAAGAAAATGGCAGACAAATTGAACAGGTACTTTGGATCCGTCTTCACTAAGGAAGACACAATCAATCTCCCTGATGTACTAGTGGCCAGAGGATCTAGGGTTATGGAGGAAATGAAGGAAATTCACATTAGGCAGGAAATGGTGTTGGGTAGACTGATGGGACTGAAGGCTGATAAATCCCCAGGGCTTGATGGTCTCCATCCCAGGGTACTTAAGGAAGTGGCTCTAGAAATCGTGGACACATTGGTGATCATTATAGTCTTATAGAGCAAGGGTTAGTGCCAAGAGTCTGAACCTCCTCCAAATGTTTATATTACATAGGAGACATTCATAAAGCTGTACTTGCTATCTCACTTGCTTTGGAAAAAGGTACTGTTTGCGAGGCTGCCAATCGTATGGCGCCCCTGGTGGTATTGCCAAGAAAGCACACCAAAGCTTTTACTTCCTTAAAAGGCATAGGACATTTGGCATTTCCCCAACAACCTTCACTAACGTCAACAAATACATGGTAGAATTTGTTTTTAATTCTGAAATCCATAGATAGAGTGCACTCTTTTTCTTGGTGTGGAAATGTGAAACACTGGAGGCCATGGCTTAAGGTGAGAGGGGGAAAGTTTAAAGGGGATTTGCCAGGCAAGATTTTTACGGAGAGTGCTTGGTGCCTGGAATGTGCTACCAGGAGTGGTGGTGGAAGCAGATGCGATAGTTGCATTTAATAAAATACCAGATCAAAGGGAGGCTACAGTTTTTTGGCTGTTGAGTAGAGCAACTACTCGTGGATAAAAACTGTTTTTATATCTGGCTGTGACAGCTTTGACAATCTGGAATCGCCTTCCAGAGAGAAGCGATTCAAAGAGTTTGTGGCCAGGGTGAGAGGGGTCAGAGATGATCTTACCCGCTCGCTTCCTGGCCCTTGTAGTGTACAGTTCATCAATGGAGGGAAGGTTGCAGCCAATAACCTTCTCTACTGATCAGACGATTCGCTGTAGCCTCCATGTGTCGTGTTTGGTGGCTGAGCCAAACCAGATCATGATGGAGAAGGTGAGAACAGACTCTACGATAGAGTCGTGTAGAATTGGACCATCATTGCCTGTGGCAGATACTAATTCTGGTATCAAGATGATAGCAGAATCCAGCACAAGGTTGCAAAAAATAATGTACAAATTGTAGCTTTTATTGCTTAATTGATATCCTAACATACTTTTCTCCAAATAGCAAAGGTGTAACATTCAGTGTGTTCAGTTGATTCACAGCTCAAACAGTCGTGACCTCTCCCTCTCCCATCTTGCAGAGGCTGAGCCACACCCACACTTCCAGGTTTTATAATCCCTCCCACCGGAAGGGATGTGGTCTTCATGGCGTGATTGACAGGAGAGAGATTCTCAACATTTTTTAAACACTAATAACACTTTTATTTTTCATGGATGGGAAGAATCCTCTCCACCTGATGAGCGGAGGGGGACTGAGTAAGATGGCCAAAAATCACAGCCGTAAGTGGTAGTGTTTTATCTAATATCAATATACCGTGCACACAGGAAGTTGTCAAGTTTAGACTTTTAATCATGAGCCTCATTTCAAACCAACCACCACCAACCCTTTGCTGAGCCTCATTTCAAACCAACCACCACCAACCCTTTGCTGTGCCTCATTTCAAACCAACCACCACCAACCATTTGCTGTGCTTTATTTCAAATCAACCACATTTTCATTTTCAAACCACATTAAGGGCACTCAAGACCAGTAAAACCATACTCACAGTTTAGTAGACATGTGTTCAGTGTAATTAACAGCTCAGACTGAGAGACGTGACCCTTTCGCTCCCCCATCTTGCAGAGACTGACTGAGGCACTCAACACTTCTGGGTTTTATAGTCCCTTCGGAAGGGGCGTGGCCTTCAGGAGAGAGAATCTCAACATTTTTTAAACACTAATAACTCTTTTATTTTTCATCGATGGGAAAAATCCTCTTGTCCTGCACAGCGGAGGGGGACTGAGTAAGATGGCCAGAAATCACAGCCGTAAGTGGCAGCGTTTTTTCTAAAATCAATATACAAAACAGGAAGTGGTCAAGATCAGACGTTTATATATCTATTAATCTATATCTATATCTATATATACACACATACACATCAAATAGACCCAAAAAGCTGGAGTAACTCAGCGGGTCAGACAGCATCTCTGGAGAACAGGAATAGATTATATTTCGGGTCGAGACCCTTCTACATACAAAAATACTGCACATCTTTTAGTTTATTGTATTGTTTAACGAGTACTATGTTTACATATTCTGTTGTACAGCAGCAAGTAAAAATGTCATTGTTCTTTTTGGGCCATATTGTGGCTCCACCTGGTGGTTAGGTCACTCGGCACTAGGACTGGCAGGGTCACGTGACTGTGTTCGGCGGGAAGGTGTCGTCATGTAGTTTAGGGGCGTGCCCTGGTATATATTCAGAACTCTGGGAGAACCCTCCCCAGTTGCGTGTGTGCTGTTCTCTGTATTGTACCAATAAAGGTTACCTTGATTCACAAGGCGTGGCTCGCTAAACTGCTCACTATAATATGATGATAAAACACCCTTGACCCTTGGCTGGTGCATGCAATGCAGCCACACTCATTTAAAGAATTGAAGAACTTCATCACAAACGTTAATGTTTTTTTACTTCATGTTAATTAGTATTCATGTTTTTAATCAATTTGCATTCGCTTACTCTGGATTTCAGATAATTTTTCTGCGATACATTATCAGTGAAATGCTGATCAAAGACATTTCAAACCTGTTTGAAATTAAAATGTCTCTGCTCAGGAAGAATATGGCCAGGACCTTAGTTTCAGCTACCTGCAGCCACTCATTAAATCTCTTTATTGCTTTCAGGTCCTCCTCTAACATTAGGTAGCCAGTTAATTGTAACACTCATACCACTTCCAGGGATCGGACCATTCCTTAGATAACTGCATTCCCTGGATTTGGAATCTGTTTTTTCTCACTGCATTTTTGCAAAAGCAAGCTGAAAGTAGAATGGTATCTCAGCAGTGTTTGCTGCTTATGGAATGAAGTCTATGCTTGGAATATACCATCAAGACTAACCGCCAAATGTGTTTATTTCCACATTCATCCCACCTTGTCGCAGGTCATCCTCCACCACTCCACACAACTGGATGGTCTCCAGGATTGGATCCTACCCACCTGTCGTCTTGTGCTCATTTATCCATCCACAGGCTCCCAAACCAACCCATGCATTTTCCTTTTTCAATAAGCAGATAACCCAATCTCGCTTCTGAGTAAATGTTGCACAAAAAAACGTGAGGGCGATGGATTCTTTTACCTTCCTTAAAATGGATGCTATGTTGATTCGAGATCAGGGGCAAGCAGTGGAGTGGTTCAGAGTGTGGACTGAATGAATAATTTGCAAGTGTCTCCAAGGTGGCCAAGTTGGAATGCCAGGATACAACAAAGGATTGAGCCTCATTTAGCACAAAGGTATAGCCCGGTCAAGGAACTGAAAGACTTATGCCCATGTCCCACTTAGGAAACCTGAACGGAAACCTCTGGAGACTTTGCGCCCCACCCAAGGTTTCCGTGTGGTTCCCGCAGGTTTTTGTCGGTCTCCCTACCTGCTTCCACTACCTGCAACCTCCGGGAACCGCACGGAAACCCTGGGTGGGGCGCAAAATCTCCAGAGGTTTCCGTTCAGGTTTCCTAAGTGGGACAGGGGCATTTACTGGGGAAGACTGCCCAGAATTCATAAGGGACTGATCAACAATGGTCTTCAGGCCACGTTAAAGAGTCTGCAGCTAGGATAGCAATACATCGTTGAACAACCTCATTAAAAACTGCTGGTTAACAGGAAGAACAAAGTCTAGTTAGTACTGATACTTGGCATTATGTTCAGCAACAACATTGTGGGCCGAAGGACCTGTATTGTTCTATGTAATACAAAATCCAAATGGTGTTGAAAATATATACATCAGTGAACGAACACAACAAGACTGTTCTCGCAATTAGAAAAAATGTTTCCCTTCCGGAAGAACCTTTACCAAAACGAGACACAAAATGCTGGATTACTTCAGCAGGATAGGCAGCATCTCTGGATAGAAGGAATGGGTAATGTTTCGGGTCAAGACCCTTCTTGTCGGGTCTGAAGATGGGTGTCCAGCTTTTTTTGGCTCTCTTCAGTTCCTTCCGACACATCTCGTCTTACTTTATTGGTTTGCTATTCCTATGGCAACAGTGAGCTGGATTGATTTGCTCTGTGATTGAACACAATATATTCGCAGTGGTGGAATTATGACAACAATTGGAATGTTTTGAGATCAAGGACATGTAAGGTTGACAAAAAAAAGTTCATAATAGGAGGGTTTATTTGATGTTGGTAAATGAGTAGCTCTTTTATTTGGAACAAATTCCTTTTATCTGCCACAGAAAGCAGTGGAGGCCAATTCACTGGATGTATTCAAGAAAGAGTTAGTTATTGCTCTTAGGGCTAATGAAACCAAGGGATGTGGGGAGAAAGCAGGAACAGGGTACTGAGTTTGGATGATCATCCATGATCATATTGAATGGGGGTGCCGGCTTGAAGGGCCGAATGGCCTACTCCTGCACCCAGGGCCGGCCTTAGGAGGTGCGGGGCCCAATTGGGAATGTTTTTTTGTTGAAATATAAATAAATAATTATAAATGAGTCACGTGTCGTGAGTAACATGACAATTCGGGGGAGAGAGAGTTCCTTTTACAGCGTGTGGAGAGTCTAGCCAGGGGTAAAGTTGCGAGGAGGGAATGAGCGTTGAGAAGGAGGGGGTCGGGTTCATGCCAGTGACACTCACTCACCACTGCGGGCGCCACCGCATTGTGGCCGCTTCCCATCAGCTGCTAGCAATGAGGGATAGACTTGGCTATACCTCAGTACAGCAACATCGTTCTTGATGTTGCTGTACTGAGGGATAACGAAGTCTATCCTTCTTGGCTAACAACTTAACCTTCGGCCTCCAAGAAGCAGGTACATTTTCCAGCAATGTTACAACATTTTGAGATTTAAAAAGTCAAGTCTGCAATTTTATCTAACTCGGAAATTGAAGATAGACAAAAGCTGGAGTAGCTCAGCAGGACAGGCAGCGCAGCGACTCTGGAGAGAAGACCCTTCTTCAGACTGAACTGAACTCTCGTCAGTGAGAGTACTTGTGATTGTCTGAAGAAGGGTCTCGACCAGAAACGCAACCCTCTCCCCAGATCCCCTGCCCGTCCCGCTGAGCCACCGGGCTACATTCCTCAGTAAAATGTAATTATGTTTTGAAGAAGTGATAATGACACCGCGTGAATTGTATTCAAAGGAACGCAGCGTCATTAATACTTCTTCTAAAACACATTTACTGAGGAATGTGGATCCATGCATTGATGAAGCATTGGATAACGACTTGTTAACACAAGTGCTACAGTCGTTAACACATCGTTTGTGTCTGATAGCCGTACAGCGCCTGTATTCCATGTACAAAACCATGTAAGTTTTGTAAAAAAATCCGTATGGCGAATGTTTTTTTTTCATCTTTATTTAACAAAGCGAATTTGTATTTCCATATGATATACGGAAAATTAACGCGGGGCCCCCCTTGGGCGCGGGGCCCAATTTGGAAAAATCGGTCCAATCGGCCTAGGGCTGGCCCTGCCTACACCTATTTTTTATGTTTCTATGTTTCTATCTTTTCATTTACATTGAACTGCACAGGATGTACAGCAAAGAAACAAGTTTTTAGTTTTTTAGAGACCCTGAAGAAGGATCTCGGCCCAAATGTTACCCATTCCTTCTCTCCAGAGATATGATTATTAATTTCTTAAACTTTAACTAACCCTTGCTTTCCCTCTCTCTCCGTCCCTCCCCCACCCTAGTTCTCTGACTAGTTTCACTGTCCTCCTTATTAATTTTACTGATCGTATGCTTCCTTGTCAGCTAACAATGATCCAGTCGACATTTCCTTATCATCCACTTTGATCTGACATTTTCACACCTTACCCTTCCACATTTTTAGACTCCCTCTCCCCTGACTCTCAGCCTGAAGAAGGGTCTCGACCCAAAATGTCACCCATTCCTTCTACCAAAGATGGTGCCTGTCCCGCTGAGTTACTCCAGCATTTTGTGTCTACCTTCCACTTTTATTGTCAGATGGTTGCCCGTTCTGACAGGCAACATTCCAGAGTCAGTCTGGAAATTCTGGCAGTCAGTCTTTATTGCAAAGTAATGTTTGCAATAAAGAGTGATGTTCGTTGGAGTGCTGAACCTTGGTTCAACACAAGTATCAAACAGAGAACCCAGTGACTACACCAGTGACAAGGCAGCCCGGTTACAAAACCTCAGACTACAGGAAGTGAGATGAGTTGCAAAAGAAAACCATGCCAAGTGCAACGGGTGGACCTCATTTTAAGAGAATGTGAAATTGTGAGTGAAAACAAACCTAAGAAAAATTGTAGGCCAGATTGAGAGAAGGGTCGGACAGGCAGCACAACATTCCGGGGTTTAGATGTTTCAGACATGATAGAGAGGGAGGTAAAAGAGGTGGGAGGGGTGCGTTACTGATTAAGGAGAACTTCACTGTGAGAGGACATATTGGAGGTCTCATCCAGTGAGACCATATAGACAAGGCTCATTAATAAGAAAGATACATTCACCATGATGGGGTTGCATTGTAGGCCTCCCAATTGTCAGCAGGTGACAGAGCAACAGATATACATAGATGCATAGAAAATCGGTGTAGGCCATTTGGCCCTTCGAGCCAGCACCTCCATTCAATGTGATCAATACTGATCATCCACAATCAGTACCCCGTTCCTGCCTTCTCCCCATATCCCTTGATTCCACTAGCCCTAAGAGCTCTATCTAACTCTCTTTTCAATGCATCCAGTGAGTCAGCCTCCATTGCCTTCTGAGGCTGAGAATTCACAACTCTCTGGTTGAAAACTTTTCTCCTCATCTCAGTTCTAAATGGCCTACCCCCTATTCTTAAACTGTGGCCCCTGGTTCTGGACCCCCCCAACATCGGGAACATGTTTCCTGCATCTAGCGTGTCCAATCCCTTAATTATTTTATATGTTTCTATAAGAGCCCCTCTCATTTTTCTAAATACAAGCCCAGTCGTTCCATTCTTTCATCATATGACAGTCCCGCCATCCCGAGAATTAACCTCGTGAAAATACGCTGCACTCCCTCAATAGCAAGAACGTCCTTCCTCAAATTAGGAGACAAAAGCTGCACACACTATTCCAGGTGTGGACTCACCAGGGCCCTGTACAACTACAGAAGGACCTCTTTACTCCTAGACTCAATTCCTCTCGTTACGAAGGCCAACGAAGGCAGCTTTCTTCACTGCCTTCTGTACCTGCATGCTTACTTTCAATGACTGATGTACAACCAGGTCTCGTTGCACTTCCCCTTTTCCTAATCTGACACCATTCAGATAATAATTAGCCTTCTTGTTCTTGCCACAAGTGGATAACTTTTATCCACATTTATCCACATTATACTGCATTATCCACATTATACTGCATCTGCCAAGCATGTCACCCAACCTATCCAAGTCACCCTGCATCCTCATAGCATCTTCTTCACAGTTCACACTGCCACCCAGCTTTGTGTCATCTGCAAAGTTGATAATGTTACATTTAATTCCATCATCTAAATCATTAAAATATATTGTGAATAGTTGCGGTCCCAGCACCGAGCCTTGCGGCACCTCACTAGTCACTACCTACCATTCTGAAAGGGAACCATTAATTCCTACTCTTTGGTTCCTGTCTGCCAACCAATTTTCCATCCATGGCAATACCCTAGCCCCCAGTACCATGTGCTCTAATTTTGTCCACCGATCTCCTATGTGGGACCTTATTAAAGGCTTTCTGAAAGTCCAGATATATTACATCCACTGGCTCTCCCATATCCACTTTTCTTGTTACATCCTCAAAAATTTCCAGAAGATTAGTCAAGCAAGATTTCCCCTTCGTAAATCCATGCTGACTCGGACCGATCCTGTTACTGCTATCCAAATGTGCCGCTATTTCATCTTTTATAATTGACTCCAGCATCTTCCCCACCACCGATGTCAGGCTAACTGGTCTATAATTTCCTGCTTTCTCTCTCCCTCCTTAAAAAGTAGGATAACATTAGCTACCCTCAGAACCCATCAGAACGAATCCAGAATCTGTAGAACATTGGAAAATGATCACCAATGCATCCATGACCTCCTTGAGTACATTGCATCACCTCCTTGAGTACACTGGGTTGCAGACCATCAGGTGCTGGGGATTTATCAGCCTTCAGTCCCATCAGTCTACCAACACCATTTCCGGACTAATGTGAATTTCCTTCAGTTCCTCCGTCACCCTAGATCCTCTGTCTCTTAGTACATCTGGGAGATTGTTTGTGTCTTCCTTCTTGATAGTGTAAACACATCATGTGTAGGAAGGGACTGCAGCTGTTGGTTTAAACCATTGATAGACACAAAAGGAATAGGTGACATTTCAGGTCGAGGCCTTTCATCAGACTGAGAGTCAGGGGAAAGGGACACGAGAGATATAGACGGTGATGTAGTGAGATGTAGAACAAATGAATGAAAGATATGCAAAAAAGTAACAATGATAAATGAAACAGGCCATTGTTAGCTGCAGGCGGGGTGAAAACGAGTTACAGGCAATGAGACTGAACAAGACGACTGAAGCTAGTACGACATCGGTGGGGGAGGGATGGAGAGAGGGGGGATGCAAGGGTTATTTGAAGTTAGAGAAATTAATATTCATACCGCTGGGTTGTAAAAACAAAACAATGTTGTTGGTGTAAGTGATTTTAACTACCACAAGACTAACAGGGACTTTCCTAATTCTAGAGGGCTCAGATGGCATAGAATGAGTGCACACAGGAGAATTTCTTGAAACAATAAGTACATTTTCCAACCAGAGAAGGGACCTGCACTGTGGAATAAGCTTGACCAGGCTAAGTGATTGAAGTTTCAGTGGGAAGCATATTTGGAACAATTACCTTAATTTTGTAACTCTTAGGATAGTTATGGACAAGGGAAAGGCTGGCGTTTGGTTGAAACTGCTAAACTGAGGGACATCTAATTACTACTGTATTAATGCAGGAACTGCTGAATGTAGTTTGTGAGCAGCTGTTTTGGGTTAATTTCACACCTGACCTGTTAAAGGCCACCTGGTTAGAATTCAGGAGCAGCATGTTCCTGTGAGATGTAAAGACTAAGATTGCAAGATTAAGTTCCTTTGATGCAAGAGATATTTGGTTGAAAAAGAAAAGAAAGCTTATGTAACTTTTAGGAAACTGAAATCAGATGTCCTTGGAGAAAATGGGGCATGGTGGCACAACTGGTAGAGTTGCTGCTT
Organism: Amblyraja radiata; assembly: GCF_010909765.2. NCBI lineage: Eukaryota > Metazoa > Chordata > Chondrichthyes > Rajiformes > Rajidae > Amblyraja > Amblyraja radiata. The sequence goes on along the minus strand of NC_045963.1, from coordinate 1,929,111 downwards.
TGCAGTAGACCCCGGTTCAATCCTGACTACGGGTGCTGTCTGCATGGAGTTTGTACATTCTCCCTGTGACCTGCGTGGGTTTTCTCCGGGAACTTCGGTTTCCTTCCACACTCCAAAGGCGTACAGATCTATAGGTTACTTGACTTGGTATCAGTGTAATTTGTCGCTAGTGCGTGTAGGATAGTGTTAATGTGCGAGGATCGCTGGTCAGGTGCGGACTCGGTGGGCTGAAGGGTCTATTTCCGCGCTGTATCTCTAAACTACACTAAACCTATAACCTGGAATTTGCACACAGACTTGTCAGGAGCAACATTTTTCAACTCGCTTGTCCCACAATTTTTGTAGCCAGGATGAGATGCTTCAGTTAAGATACGAAAGTGGAGAAATTGCCTACTCTTTTCAGCTCAATTCAAGGATCCAATAAGGGGAAATTGCAGCTGGATTTCTTTATATTTTTCAGGTATTTTTTGTCTGCTTAACAGGCTTGTCGATAAGCGGAGTGACATCACAAAGAATCAATACCGACTTGTGACCCAAGCTTTATTCAACAGGTCAATTATTTCATATTGCAAAGCACATATCGTCACTCAGTCTGTTTCCAAATAACTAAGTGCTGCTGATATAAATGATCTTATATTTGATCAGCCTGTCCTTTGGGATTAACAATTCTTCCCTTCCATTTTATGTCTTGAAACTTCCAATGATTTTTGCAAGTGCTCGCATCTTTGGGGCATTGCGGTATTTATTTGAAAGCCAACTTAAAAGGATGTTCTTATCCTGCATCACAAAGGCATCAATGTCCTTGCACAAAATTGTAAAACTATTGGACTTTGAGAGGGCTTGAATAGTGAACAGTTATGAGTGGAAGAATGAAAGAATATGAAATAGTGAAAGGTAGTCTTGTGTTGTAGAACCAGGAATATTCGAAAGGAATATTCTTAATTGCTAGTTTAGTTTAGAGAATTCAGTGTCCTACATGTGAAGAACAGTGCAAACAGTTCGCCCCACCGAGTCCAACCGACCAGCGATCCCGCACATTAATACTATCCCTACAATTACACTAGGGGACAATTTACAATTTTACCGAAGCCAAGTGACCTACCAAACCTGTACCTCTTTGGAGTGTGGGAGGAAAAAAAGATTTTGGAGAAAACCCACGTAGGTCATGGGGAGAACTCCGTACAGAACAAGCACCAGTAGTCAGGGTAGTCAGTCGGAGAGGCAGCTTTTCTCCGGCTGCAGTTTCGACCCGTCCTCTGCTGGCCTACCTAGCGGGCCTGGAGCGGCGTTTCCTGTCGGGGGACCGCCCAGCACCTTCGGCTTCGGTGGCGGCACACAGCTGGAGCGCTATCGCGGAGCGGAGCGGGCGATGCCTTGCCTGGGTCGATGCGCTGGATCGCCTCGCTGGAGCTCCGGTGAGCTGAGACCGCCGAGGAAAACATCGCGGAGCTGCGGGTCTGTGGAGCGACCAGCTGCGGGCGGCGGCGCTGATTTCAACATCGGGAGCCTGGGATCTTGCGATGAGATCGCCAGTGGTGGAGCTCCAACCGTCGCGGCCTTGTCGGCTTCGGAAGCCGCGGTCTCCAGTACGGAAGTGGCCGTTCCAGGTGTCCCAAGCCGCTGAGAGGACTCTCCCAACGCCGGAGCACCACCACCCGGTGAGAACGACCTGGAACATCGGGCCTCCGTAGAAGCAACTGTGGAGACCTCAATAGGCCCGACTATGGGTGAACTGGGGATGGGGACTGGACATTGTGCCTTCCCTCATAATGGGAACCATTGTGGGGGGATGTTTCTATGTTAAATGATTCTAATTGTTTAGTTTCCAAGATGGCTGCCGGAAGGGAGAGTGAACGCTGGCGCAATTAGCTGCCGCTGCTCTCTCTTTGAATTGTGTCTTTGAATTGTGTATTGTTGATGTACTTTATTATTTCATTTTTTTTGTTTTGTTTCATTCTGCTTACATGTTTTTTATTCTGTTACTAAATTTTGTAAGGTGTCCTTGAGACTCTTGAAAGGCGCCCATAAATAAAATGTATTATTATTATTATTATTATTGAACCAGGGTCTCTGGTGCGGGAAGGGCAGTAGCTTTACCGCTACACCACCGTGCCACCTTTAATGTTAATGTATTGACAGTATTATTACAAAAGAGAATAATATGATATGCAGATAAAAGAAAACAGATGGAAAATAAAGATCTTCTTGTACATTGAAAGTTAGGAAATAGTGCCAATTTCTGTTTAGTCAGGTTTAGTTTATTGTCATGTGTACCAAGGTACAGTGAAAAGCTTTTGTTGCGTGCTATCCAGTCAGCAGAAAGACAATACATGTTAACAATCAATCTATTTACAGTATGGAGATACATGATTGGGGAATAATGTTGAGTGCAAGGTAAAGCCAGCAAAGTCCAAGCAAGGATATTCCGAGGGTCATCATCGGGTAGATTTTAGATTCAACACTGCTCTCTGGTTATGGTAAAATGAAATAAAGGTGAATATTTATATCTGGTTCGTGTAGGAATATCAAAGTACTAATAACCCCATTTACCATTTGTGGTAAATACTATATCAGCCGGTTCCCCATGTCTTAAAGCTTGTGGTTTTTGAGAATCTAGAATGTGTGCTCAAATGTGTCGTGGGGCTGGGAATTGCACTAAAAACACTATTAAGGAGCTGGTAGTATATTCTTAGAAGCCTGTGCTTAACTGTAGTGACTCATGAAAATCCATGTCACCAATTTAGAAAAGAGATTTGAGAAGAGATGTAATAGCTCCTCTACAGGTTGTGGTCCAATGTTTACTGTGCGATCTGAATCTTTCATGGATTCTTAGCATCTGGGCTACTGGATCTCCAAAATTAATACTTTAAAAACAGATAGAAATCCCTTATTACTCCTCCAAGCACTCCGAAAAGATCCCTGGACCTGCTTTATGAATTCAGTTGCTATCAAGCAGGATTGTAATTAAATCCTAGCCTGGATGTCCCTTCTGAAAGTTGATGTTTGCAACCTTCAACTGAAGGTAACATGTAACAATGTGACAATGGAGAAACCCTACCACAAACTAGTAATGAACCTTCATGTGGGTATGTAGGAGGGAATGTTGTACCATACCCTATATACTATAGAGTCATAGAGAGTCATCGAGTGATACGAGTGTGGAAACAAGCCCTTCCTGCCCAACTCGCCCACACTGACCAACACTGTCCCACTTGTCTGCGCTTGGTATTTAACCGTCCAAACCTTATCCTATCCATGTACCTGTCTAATTGTTTCTTAAACGATGGGATAGTCCCCAGCCTCAACTACTTCCTCTGGCAGCTTGTTCCATACGCCCACCACACTCTGTGTGAAAAAGTTACCCCTACAGATTCCTCTTTTTCCCCTTCACCTTGAACCCATGTCCTCTGGTCTTCGATTCCCCTACTCTGGGTAAAAGACTCTGTGCATTTACCCGATCTATTCCTCTCATGATTTTGTATACTTTTATAAGATCTCCCCTCATCCTCCTACGCTTCACTCAACCTCTCTCTATAGCTGACACCCTCTAGTCCTGGCAACATCCTCGTAAATCTTTTCTGAACCCTTTCAAGCTTGACAATATCTTTCCTATATCTGACTTTACTCAGATAGGCACAGGCACAAAATAAAAAAGCTCATAGATCAGTGGTGAATCTATCGAACGCGTTGATTTATTAAAGGCCTTAAGGGCCTGTCCCACTGTACGAGGTAATTCAAGAGTTCTCCCGAGTTTTCCCCTGATTCGAACTCGGAGAATGTCCGTAGCGGGTCCGTAGGAGTTTGTGGATGTCTCGTAGCGGCTCGTACGAGTAACGGTAGGTACTCGGGAAATCCGGTAAACTCGTGACGTTTTTTCAACACTGTGAAAAATGTCCACGAGTTAAAAAATACTCGTATTGACAAAATGTTTTACTTTTTACTTGTATGAGCCGCTACGAGACATCCACTAACTCCTACAGACCCACTACGGACATTCTCCGAGTTCGAATCAGGGGAAAACTCGGGAGAACTCTTGAATTACCTCATACAGTGGGACAGGCCCTTTAGCAATGTACATCGTGAAAGAGTGTGAGCAAGCCCAAACAGCTTCTCGATGTACATCGCTAAGGCCTTTAATAAATCAACGCGTTCGATAGATTCACCACTGGCGGCTATAGTACAAAATTCCCTCCTACAGAGTAAAAATGAAAGACTTTCAGATGAAAGTAGAACGAAGGCTGGGTGGGGTGGAGAATCACTAACCAATATGTGGCAAAATTAAGATAAATAAAACAAAACTACATTCCAGTGTACCAGTGCTGGATTTATAATGGGCCTGTCCCACTTAGATGATTTTTTAGGCAACTACAGGCGACTAGTTTGTCACCACATGTTCGCTGGTGGTCGTCGGAAGTAGTCTCCTCAGTCACTCAAAAAGTCGTAGTGTCTTTCTGGTCGTCATTTTCGGCCACAGTGGGTTTGGCGCCAATGAGCGTAGCTTGACTTCTCCTGACATAGGTGCTGTTGTAGGTTGTCGCCAGGATGACGTAGATTGTCGCCAGTTTTTCGGCGACCTACTACGACTATGACAGTCGCCGGCAGTTGCCTAAAAAATCGGCAAGTGGGACAGGCCCATTAGTACCTATTTAAGAACCTGTTATTTCACAACTTCCATTATCTTTTTCCTTGCCAGAAAGCATACCTGGGGTGCATCATGGCTTGGTTTGGGATCAGTTCTACTCAACATCGCGAGTAATTGCAGAGAGTTGTAGATGAAGCCCAGTCCATCTCATACATCTGTCTTCCCACCACTGACATCATGTACACTTTATGCTGCCTTGGCAAAGCGGTCAATGTATTCAAAGACTTGCCCACCCTGGTCATTCCTTCGTTTCCCTGCTCTCATCCGGCAAAATTTACAGAAACTTGAAAGTGTGCACCACCAGAATTAGAAACAGCTTGTTTATCAGGCTTCCATACACTCAAGTATTGTCAGATTCATCTTTACCCCATTGAGGGCATTGTCTGTGGAACTGATGTGCTACTATGCTGCTATATTCTGCACCCAGCACTGAGTATAGGGGGTGCCGTCCTGTATGGGTCTGGCTGCCCAGCCAGCAGCTGTCTGTTTTTTTCACCTCTTTTTTTTATTTTTAGTGAGTTGAGTGTTTTGTTTTTGGAGCTCTAGACTTTATTTATGTGGGGGGTGGAAGGGGGAAACTGCTTTTCAAGGTCCCTACCTGGTCGGAGAGGTGGCTTTTCTCCGAGCAGCACCTTCGACCCGTCCTCGCGGCCCACCAGCGGGCCTGGAACGGCGTTTCCTGAGGGGACCAGCCAGATCATCAGCTTTGGCGGCGGCACAGCGCTGGAGCACTATCGCGGAGCGGGCGATGCCTTGCCCGGGTCGCCGCGCTAGAACTCCGGTCCCCTTGCAACTTTATTGGTTTTCTCCGGTTTCCTCCCACACTCCAAAGACATACAGATTTGTTGGTTAATTGGCTTTTGTAAATTATAAATTGTCCCCAGTGTGTAGGATAATGCTAGTGTATGGGGTGATCACTGGTCAACGTGGACACGGTGGGCCAAAGGGCCTGCTTCCATGCTATATCTCTAAAGTCTAAACGGACAGTGCCCTCCATAATGTTTGGGACAAAGACCTACCATTTATTTATTTGCCTCTGTACTCCACAAATTGAGATTTGTAATAGAAAAAAAATCACACGTGGTTAAAGTGCACATTGTCAGATATTATTAACGGTTATTTTTTTATACATTTTGGTTTCACCATGTATAAATTACAGCTGTGTTTATACATAGTCCCCCCATTTCAGGGCACCATAATGTTTGGGACACATGGCTTCACAGGTGTTTGTAATTGCTCAGGTGTGTTTAATTGCCTCCTTAATGCAGGTATAAGAGAGCTCTCAGCACCTAGTCTTTCCTCCAGTCTTTCCATCACCTTTGGAAAGTTTTATTGCTGTTTATCAACATGAGGAGCAAAGTTGTGCCAATGAAAGTCAAAGAAGCCATTATGAGACTGAGAAACAAGAATAAAACTGTTAGACATAAGCCAGTAATGCGGAGGCAGCCAGTAACAGTGCCACCCGATGTCCTTAATGAACCTGAACAGATTACTAAAGCAACAAAGGAGTTTTTCAAAGCTATAAAATGGTCAATTCTTGAGTGGCCAAGTTAATCACCCGATCTGAAGCCAATTGAGCATGCCTTAATATGCTGAAGAAAAAACTGAAGGGGACTAGCCCCCAAAACAAGCATAAGCTAAAGATGGCTGCAATACAGGCCTGGCAGAGCATCAGCAGATAAGACACCCAGCAACTGGTGATGTCCCCCACCCTCCAAAGACACACAGGTTTGTAGGTTCATTGGCTTGGTAAATGTAAACATTGTACCTCGTGAAATTGTCCCTAGTGGATGTAGGATAGCGCGGGGAATCACTGGTCGGTGTAAAAAAGACTGATTTGGGATGCTGAGCAGAGATTTGTGCACAGGAAATTGTCTCTCACAAAATTGAAGACTGATGAGGGCAGGGAGGTGGTCAACGTTCATATGAACTTCAGCAAGGCCTTTGATTAGGTCGTGCTTGGTAGACCAGCCTGGAAGATCAGATCAGCATGGGATCAAGGGAGAGGTCAGTAATCAGATACATAATTGGTCGATGGTTGGAGGCAGATGGTGATAGGAGGTTGTTTTCTGGACTGGAGGCATGTGGCTCATGGTATATGCAATTGTAATTTGTCATTGATTTAAACGACTTGGATGAGATTGTATGAAGCATGGTCACAGAGTTTGCAGATGGTGCTTGAATAGAAGGTTGTCAAAAGTCACAATGGGATCTTGATCGGCGAGGTATAAACGAGCCGCAAAATGACAAAAAGCATTGACCACTCTGCCTAGAATGAGGAGGGACGTGGAACATCAAGGTCAGTGTCCCTGAGGGCCCAGGTGGACAGGCCACGTCGCCAAGAACAAAGGGGGAACCATCAAGTGAGGGGGCCATCAAGACCAAGGGGGACCTGGCGTGGGGGGTGGGGGGGCCACCGAGAACAAAGGGGGGCTGGTGGGGAGAAGGGGGGACGAAGATAGGACCAACAATATTTAGAAGTCTGAAGAAGGGCCTTGACCCGAAACGTCGCCCATTCCTTTTCTCCAGAGATGTTGCCTCACCGGCTGAGTTACTCCAGCGTTTTGTGTCTACCTTCGATTTAAACCAGCATCTGCAGTTCTTTCTTACAAATATTTAAAGGTGCTTTGTAACTTTGTCGGGGCTTGTGACGAATCTTTTGTGTACTGTGTATGCAAAAATAAATAATTTAATTTTGCCTTCAGCGTTCATGTGACAATAAAGTGTCTCTGTCTGTCTGTCTGTCTGTCTGTCTGTCTGTCTGTCTGTCTGTCTGTCTGTCTGTCTGTCTGTCTGTCTGTCTGCCTGTCTGGAGATTATCCCATTCATAGACATTTCTGTAAATCCCAGTTCAAATTAGCCTGTGTAGGCCTCTGATTTACTTGGTTTTTAAGGAATTGCACACAAAAGAGATCTTAAAGATAATAACACAGTTGTGGTTTAATTGAAGTAATTTGTAAATACCTCACTGCTGAGTTCCTGCACGATGAGTCTCCGGATTTCCAGTTTCTTACTTTCTCTCCATCACAAGCACTGGTGGTGAAAGCAACAGAAATAGCGAATGGCAGTTTTAACGCATCTTACTTGAATAATGTTTCACAGACCATGGTAAAGATTTAACAAACTCGCCAATCAGTTACTTGAGGTAAGAGAGACACAACCAGAGTGAGGTTTAAACTTACGAATGTCACATTTGTTTTATCTGATGATAAATGATACGCTGTGGGAATTGAATCAGTCTGAAGCACCTTCACAAGTGTGCGAGTGCCATGATTTTATTTAGCCATGTTGTTGCCCTCATCATTCTGTCAATAGGGTGTGTGTGTGTGTGTGTGTGTATGTGCATGCATTCATGTGCAATTATAGAAGGATGTGGCAGAAACCTGCTGTTAGTGATTGAGAGTAGCAAAAGTATATGCCATTCACTCGAATATACAGTGCTTGCGTAGGAACAGATGACCTTGTTTTCCTTATCATTACCAGAAACCTTGTTCCATGTTATCACCGTGAAGCTTGAAGACTTGTGAAAATTGCATAATTTCCTGCGCTGCTTTTGTAGGAGCTTGCATGGCAAAGGGCTCGAGTCCCTCTAGATTGTACAATCCTTACGTGGAAGGAATAATCTTGTTGAAGATGTGGAAGTTGTTCATTTTTCGCAACAAAAAATCAGCAAGACTGGTGAGTTGAGCCAATGAGTCTTTTGGGAAACCATCTTCTTATTCCTTGGCTAAACATTTGTTACATTAAATCCTTTGTTGACTATATAAATAATTATATCAACTGCAACATCAACAACGATGTTATTTTTAACCTAAGCAAGACTGATTTTTCTTTCCTTCTTTCTGTATACTAATCAGCAACAGGAGCTATCATGGAATCAGAACTTTTGTATAGATGAGCAATTTATGAAGGTAAGGTGCTTTATTGCTTTCCAGTAAATGTAATTGTTAGCTGCTGTATACCCAACAGTTCACGAGCAATGTGGTCCAAATCTTTGTAAGATACATTGAATAATTTAAGCAGTAAGTAGAATCCTAGGAAAGTCGTGAAGAATTCTATGTATGTATCATGTTCTCTATGCAATATAATTTATTACAATGATGAACAAAATTAATCTCAGCCATTCTTTTAATTGAACTGCAAGCAAAAGCCCTGGAATACTTCTTTTAAAAGCAACTGTGAAACAATTACATGGGAGAATATAATTAAACAGCATGGAAATGGGCCCTTTTGTCCAGCTTTGGTACGGGTGGCACGGTGGCGCAGTGGTAGAGTTGCTGCCCTACTAGGGCTTTCTGTGTCAGAGACCCAGGTTCGATCCCGACTACGGGTGCTATCTGTACGTTCTCCCCATGACCTGCGTGGGTTTTCTCCGAGATCTTCCCACACTCCAAAGACGTGCAGGTTTGTAGGTTAATTGGCTGGTATAAGTGTGTAAATTGTCCCTTGTGTGAGTAGGATAGTGTTAATGTGCGGGGATTGCTGGTCGGTGCAGACTCGGTGGGACGAAGGACCTGTTTCCACGCTCTAAACTAAACTTGTCATTTCATCCAAGGTGCCTTCCTGAGCTGCACCCATTTGCCTGCATTTGGCCTTTATCCCTCTCAATTTTCCCCATCTGTGAACCTGTCCTAATGTCTTTTAAATGTTATGATGGCCCCCACCCCTATCACCTCCTCTGGCAGCTTTTTCCATATACCCACAGCCTTAATGAGTCTCATTGTCTATAACTCCTTTTCACCTTGGCCACAGCTAACAATGGCCTTTATCATTGTTACATTTTTTACAATCTTTCATTCATTTGTTCTATATTTCTCTATATCACTGTCTATATCTCTCGTTTCCCTTTCCCCTGACTCTCAGTCTGAAGAAGGGTCTCGACCCGAAACGCCACCTATTCCTTCTCTCCAGAGATGCTGACTGACCTGCTGAGTTACTCCAGCATTTTGTGTCTACCCACAGCCCTATGTGTGAAATCTTGCCTTTCAAGTTCACTTTAAATCTTTCCCCTCTCACCTTAAATCTATGGCCTATTGTTTTAGACATCTTTGGTTTGCAGCAGCATACATGTGAATGTTTTTTGTCACATCCACTTAATTAATCACAACCAGAACTGCACACAATATTCTAGATGTGGTCTCACCATATCTGAGGAAGGGTGTGTGAGCCCAGGAGATGGTCCAGAGGTGGTTTACAAGAATGATCCCAGGAATGAGTGGGTTAACTTATGATAAGCGTTTGTCGGCACTTGGCTTGTACTTGCTGGAGTTTAGAAGAATGAGGGGGGACCTCATTGAAACTTACCGAACAGTGAAAGGCTTGGATAGAGTGGATGTGGAGAGGATGTTTCCACCAGTGGGAGAGTCTAGGACCAGAGGTCATAGCCTCAGAATTAAAGGACGTTACTTTAGGAAGGAGATGAGAAGGAATTTCTTTAGTTAGAGGATGGTGAATCTGTGGAATTCATTGCCACAGAAGGCTGTGGAGGCTAAGTCAGTGGATATTTTTAAACCAGAGATAGGTAGATTCTTGATTCGTATGTGTGTCAGGGGTTAAGGGGAGAAGGCAGGAGAATGGGGTTAGGAGGGTGAGAGATAGATCAGCCATGATTGAATGGCAGAGTATACTTGATGGGCTGAATGGCCTAATTCTGCTCCTATCACATGACCTTATGAACAACTTCTTGTGCAGCTGCAACATGACATCCCAGCTCCTCTACTCAATACCCCATCAAATAAAGGCAAGCATGCCATCGTCACAACTTTGTCTACCTGTGTTGCCACTTTCAGAACATCGAAAACATAGAAAATAGGCGTAGGAGTAGGCCCTTCGAGCCAGCACCGCCATTCAATATGATCACGGCTGATCATCCAAAATCAGTACCCCGTTTATGCTTTCTCCCCTTTACCCCTTAATTCCATTAGCCTAAGAGCCATTTCTAGCTCTCTCTTGAATACACTTTGAATGCAATGTACTTGTAAAATCTCTATTCTGCAGCAATCCCGAGGACACTGACATTTACTGTGTAACTCCAGCCCTGATCAACTGCGCACTTATCTGAGTTAAATTTCATCTGTCATTCCCTTGCCCACTTTCCCATTTGATCCCAATTCTGTTGAAATAATCGATAACCACCTTCACGGTCCACTACACCTTCAATTTTGTTGTCATCTGCAAACTTGCTAACCATGTACTTCATCTAAATCATTAATAATATAACCATATGACAATTACAGCACGGAAACAGGCCATCTCGGCCCTACAAGTCCGTGCCGAACAATTATTTTCCCTTAGTCCCACCTGCCTGCACTCATACCATAACCCTCCATTCCCTTCTCATCCATATGCCTATCCAATTTATTTTTAAATGATACCAACGAACCTGCCTCCACCACTTCCACTGGAAGCTCATTCCACACCGCTACCACTCTCTGAGTAAAGAAGTTCCCCCTCATGTTACCCCTAAACTTCTGTCCCTTAATTCTGAATGTGTAAGAAAGAATTGCAGATGCTGGTTTAAACTGTAGATAGACACAAAAAGCTGGAGTAAAACCGGCGACAACCTACGTCACCCTGGTGACAACCTATGATAGCACATACATCAGGAGAAGTCAAGCTACGTTCATTGGCATCAAATCCACTGCGCCGAAAATTTTTCAACATGTTGAAAATTTAGCGGTGACCAGGAAGACGCTACGACTTTTTGCGCGACTGATTAGATTACTCCCGGCGACCACCAGCGAACATGTGGGGACAAACTAGTCACCTGTAGTTGCCTAAAACATTGCCTAAGTGGGCCAGACCCATAACTGAGCGGGGCAGGCAGCATCTCTGGATAAAAGGAATGGATGACGTTTTGGGTCAAAACCCTTCTTCAGACTGAGAGTCTGAGGAAAGGGAAACGAGAGATCTAGACGCTGATACAGAGGGATATAGAACAAATGAATGAAAGATCATTCACAATCCATCACAATCATAATAATACTTTTTTAGCCAAGTATGTTTCGCAACATACAAATTTTATTTGCCAAGTCAGTCATACAAATAAAAAGCAACGGAACACACAAAACACATTTTAACACAAACATCCAGATATGCACAAAGTAACGATGATCAAGAAATGGTGGAGCCCATAATGGCCCATTGTTGGCTGTTGGCTAGGTGATAACGAGTTATACAAATAGTGAAACTGAACAGAACAACAGTGACAACTAGGGTGGGGGAGGAACTGAGAGAGAGGGGATGCAAGGGTTACTTGAACTTTGAGAAATACATTTTTATACCAAAGATAGATACAAAAAGCTGGAGTAACCCAGCGGGACAGGCAGCATCACTGGAGAGAAGGAATGGGTGAGGTTTTGGGTCGAGACCCTTCTTCAGACAGAGTCAGGGGAGAGGGAGTCTAGAGATATGGTGGGAAAATGACAGATCAAAGCAGACGATAAGGAAATGTAGAACGGTTCATTGTTAGCTGAGGGGAAGGTGACAAGGTGGCATACAATCATTAAAATTAATCAGGACAGTAAAACTAGTCGGAGAAGTAGCATGTGGAGGGACGGCGAGATTGCTTGAAGTTAGAGAATTCAATGTTCATACCCTCAGGGTTGTAAGCTACCCAAGCGAAATATGAGGTGCTGTTCCTCCAATTTGCGTTGGGCCTCACTCTGACAGTGGAGGAGGTCCAGGACAGAAAGGTCAGTGTGGGAATGGGAGGGGGTGGGTAAAGTGTTTAGCAACCGAGAGATCGCGTAGACCTAGGCGGACTGAGCGGAGGTGTTCAGAGAAACTATTGCACAGTCTGCGCTTGGTCTCGCCGATATATAGGAGTCCACACCTGGAACAGCGGATACAGTAGATGAGGTTGGAGGAGGTGCAAGTGAACCTCTGCCTCACCTGAAAGGACTGTCAGGGTCCTTGGACAGAGTCGAGGGGGGAGGTATAGGGACAGGTGTTACATCTCTTGAGGTTGCAGGGGAAGGTACCTGGGGAGGGGGTGATTTGGGTGGGAAGGGACGAGTTGACCAGGGAGTTGCGGAGGGAACGGTCTCTGCGGAAAGGGGTGGAGATGGGAAGATGTGGCCAGTAGTGGGATTCTGTTGGAGGTGGCGAAAATGTCGGAGGATTATGTGTTGTATGCGACAGCTGATGGGGTGAAAGGTGAGGACTGGGGGGATTCTGACTGTTGCGACTGGGGGAAGGAGGAGCAAGGATGGAGCTGCGGGATACCAAGGAGACACATGTGAGGGCCTCATCTATGATGGAAGAGGGGGACCCCCGTTCCCTAAAGAATGAGGACATCTCGGATGTCCTGGTATGGATCACCTCATCTTGGGCGCAGATGCAACGTAGACTGGGGAATTGGGAGTCAGGAACAGAGACTTTGCAGGAGGCAGGGTGGGAAGAAGTGTGTGCTGGATAGTTGTGGAAGACAGTAGGCTATAATAGATGTCAGTCAATAGTCTATCTGCAATGATACAGATGATGAGATCAAGAAAGGGGAGGGAGATGTCATAGATGGTTCAGGTACATTTTAATGCAGGGTGGAAATCAATCCAGCGATGGAGCCCTGAGCCTGTGGGCGGTCGAGTCGAGGAGTGTCGGTGCAGGCTTGTGATCCTTGGTAGAGTCCAGGTAGGTGAGGAAGCGTTTGTTGAGTGGTGTGTATATGGTGCAGAATGAAATAAAGTTGGGGTCCATTGCAGGTCTGGGTGAGTGAGGCCCGGAGCTGCAGGATAGTTCTTTAATTATGTTTGCCAGGGTCACTTGATAAAACCCAATTTGTTCAGTTTAGTTTATTGTCACGTGAACCAAGGTACAGTGAAAAGCTTCTGTTGCTTGCTAACCAGTCAGCAGAAAGACAATACATGATGACAACTGATCCAATTTGATCAAAATAGCGGAAATCATAAGAGCTGCCTCACATTTCACAATGTGATGAGATATTGAGGAATAAAAAGCTTCACTGATACTCGTGCTGATACAGTTATCTTAAGAGATTTTTTTTCTAATTTTTTTTCTAAATTCTCCCAATTTCCACCTTAAACAGGTGAAGCAGACCCAATGGATTTTCGTTAATGTAATTGCAACCAGGGTATTCTAATTTTAATTTAACTTCAGTGTGTATGCATCATATCTTTTGAACATAATGTGCCAGAAATTTCTGTTGTACTTCCGGTGGCGCTGGTGCCAGCAGCCTCCACCTCCAGCCTCCATCTTTTTGTTTTTTTGTTGTTTTTGTTTTTTTAGTTATGTTAAAGTGTGTTTTTTATGTTTTTTTAAATGTTTTAATGTGGGGGAAGAGGGCACGGTAAGGGGGATACCGTCCTTCGGTCGCTTCCTGGAGAGGACGCGACTATTATTCGAGTCGCGTCCTCACCCCCCCAGCGGCCTACCTACTGGATTGGCGTGGACTTTCCTGCCAGGATCGACCAGAGCTCCAGCAGCGGCGGGACAGCGCTGTAACATCGCGGGGCTGGCGATGCCTTACCGGGGATCGCCGTCTGGAGCCCGGAGTGCTGGACCTGCTGCACCGACATCATGGAGCTGCGGTTTGCGGAGCTCCCAACGCGGGCGGCGGTGATCAACAACGCGGGGTCCTGCGACTCTGCCCGGCTCGGCCTGCGGACTCGGGAGCTGCGGACTCCGGCTGCGGGAGGCGGCTGATCAGGAGGTCCGGGCCGCTGAGGAGGAGGATGTTCACCGTCGGGGATCGGCGTCGGCGTTCCACCAGCCCGGCGTGAGGGCCTGAACATCGGGCCGCCCGGTGCGGCGACTGCGGGTGCTCGGAAGGCCCAGACCACGGATGAACAAATGGGAAGATCGGAGGGGAGGCTGGCTGGACTATGGTGCCTTCCTCACCTTGGGGCCACTGTGTTATGTTGTGTCGTGGACTTTCTGTGTTTGTGCTTTTCTTTTTTTAATTCAATTTTATTTTTAATATGTTTTATCATTTATTATTTATTTATTTTTATGATACTGCCTGTAAGGAAAATTCATTTCGTTGTCTCTAATTGAGACAATGACAATAAATTTGAATACAATACAAGAATACAAAATGTAGCTTGATAAAAATGGCTCTTGGTTATCTCAAAATAAATATGTTGTTCTTGTGTTTATCTAATCGATCTATTGGAAAGGATATAAACCATTTGACATTACTAGAAGATATCTGAAAACTATGCGCATCGATTGATAACATCTGTAACTAATAATTAAGTGTTATCTTTGAGGGAAGGATGAAGGCAGGTGTAAGGAGAAAGAAACTATGACTGAGGAGATGAACAGACCTAATCTCTTATCTCCTTAAAGAGGGCTAAGATTTGACCTGATTGACATCATAGTAGTTTCCCTCACTCGTGCATTGTTTCTCACTTGCATGGGCGCACACACACACTCTCACACTTGCACGTGTGCGCACACACACACTCTCACACTTGCACGTGTGCACACACACACACACACTCTCACACTTGCACGTGTGCGCACACACACACACTCTCACACTTGCAAGCACACACTCTCATACACATGCACTCTCAAACCATGAGAGAGTAGTCCTGAGCTATCAGCTACCTCATTGGAGACCCTTGGGCTATCTTTAATCGGGCTTTATCTTGCATTAAACGTTATTCCCTTCATCCGCTATCTGTACGCTGTGGGCTGCTTGATTGTAATCATGTATAGTCTTTCCAGTGACTGATTGCAACAAAAAGCCTTTCACTTTACCTCGGTACACATGACAATAAACTACTGATAGACACAAAAAGCTGGAGTATCTCAATGGGTCAGACAGTATCTCTGGAGAAAAGGAATAGGTGATATTTCGGGTTGCGACCCTTCTTCAGACTCCAGAAGGGTCTTGACCCGAAACGTCACCTATTCCTTTTCTCCAGAGATACTATCTGACCAGTTGAGTTACTCCAGCTTTTTGTGTCTATCTTCGGATTAAACCAGCATCTGTGGTTCCTTCCTAAACAAAACTGCTTTCACCCTTGCACATTGGGTCATAGAGTGAAACAGTGTGGAAACAGGCCGTTCGGCCCAACTCGCCCACTCCAGCCAACAATATCCAAGTTACACCTGTCCCACTTGCCTGCGCTTGGTCCATATCACTGTCCTTTCCTTGTACCTGTCCAACTGTTTCTTAAACGATGAGATAGTCACAGCTTCAACTACCTTCTCTGGCAGCTCGTTCCATACACCCACCACCCTTCACCTTGAACCTATGTCCTCTGGTCCTCGATTCCCCTACTCTGTGTAAAAGACTGCATCTACCCGATCTATTCCTCTCATGATTTTGTACACCTCTATAAGATCTCCCCTCATCCTCCTATGCTCCATGGAATAGCGACCCAGCCTACTCGCCCTATCCCTATAGCTCACACCCTCTAGTCCTGGCAACATCCTTGTAATTATTTTCTGAACCCTTTCAAGCTTGACAATATCTTTCCTTTAACATGGTGCCCAGAACTGAACACAATATTCTAAATGCGGTCTCACCAACGTCTTATACAACTGCAGCATGGCCTCCCAACGTCTATACTCAAACTCAAACTATCCCACACTCGCCCTCTTACACATGCATGCATGCATGCATGCTCTCTCCAGCTCGAATGCAGTTTTTCTCACTTGCATGTGCTGTCACACAATGCTCTCTTGCACACCTACTCTGCTTCATTATCTCTCCCATGTGCCCATTCTCGTGAATACACACCCTCCCTCTCGTATGCACATCTTCTCACACGCCAGTCCACTCTCATGCACGCTTCCTCTCACTCGCACTCACTCTCACTCGCACTCACTCTCACTCGCATGCGCATTCTCATGCACACCTACTTTCACGAGCAGGGACTCTCACGTGCCGCACACTCACATGCATGCACTCTCGCGTACATGTGCCGTAACATGCCCGCACTCCCTGTCACCCCGGCATTCTCACGCACACTGCCGCAGGCACCCATGCTCTGTCTCACACGGGGATATTCCCCGCAAGCAATGATAGATCATTGAGTGGTCAACACTATTACCACAGGAAAGGCAGGTAATATCCAGCTGTATGGTGCATTACCTCCTTTCATGTCCACAATTAGTCTCGGTCCCTAATCCTCAAACGTGCCTGAATCGTGCAGTGGCCACAGGCACTGCAGCACAAAAATGGTGCTTTCCTGGGGGTTTCACTACACCAGTTATTCCTGTTGTGTGGAGTTAAGTCTGTTGTTGTTGAAGCATTCATTTGTCAGTCAAGAGTCACGAGTGTTTTATTGTCATATGTCACAGATAGAATAATGTAATTCTTACTTGCAGCAGCACAACAGCATATGTAAACATAGTGCACTGTAAACAATATAATAAATGAGAAAAAAATAGTTGTGTGTATACACTCACTCACACTCACACTATCTCACTCTCTCACTCTCACACTCTCTCACTCTCTCACACTCTCACACATAAAACAAACAATAATATGTGCAAAAAGATAAAACCAATGCCCCAAAATCTATGCAGTTCAGAATTTTATTGGAGGTTGGAGTTTAATAGCCTGATGGCTGTGGGGAAGAAGCTGTTCCTGAACTTGGATGTTACAGTTTTCAGGCTCCTGTATCTTCTTCCCAATGTCAGGGGTGAAATGAGTGTGTGGCCAGGGTGGTGTGGGTCTCTGATGATGCTGGCTGCCTTTTGAGGCATCGACTCCGGTTAATATATTTGATGGTGGGGAGGTCAGAGCTGGTGATGAGCTGGGCAGTGGTCACAACATTTTGTTACCGAGCTCTCTTTAAACTTAGTGTCCTGCATTTCCTTTACATTCACTAGGCTCCTGTTCTCTTTATAGACAACAGGTTCGTGGAGGAATATAATATACTACTGTTCAACATCTGAAAATAATGTCAATTGAAGGCATATTGGAATACTAATTTGAGTTATATCCATCGATCAGGAAAATCTTCCTCTCCGGCTCCACCAAGTGTTGAATTAATGGACTTTTATGTTCAGGAATATCATAATTTTACAGATGAAAGTCAGCAAACCTTACTCTGCATCACCACCTAGTGGTTAGATTATTTTTAGTACAGGATTTTTTATCAGTCAGCCATCTCTTGTGGTTTTAGTTTTAGAGAGACAGGCCAACCAGCGATCCCCGCATATGAACACAAGCCTACACACGCTAGGGACAATTTACACTTATACCAAGTATACAAACCCAAGCCAATTAACCTACAAACATGTACGTCTTCGGGGTGTGGGAGGAAACCGAAGATCTTGGAGAAAACCCACACAGGTCACTGGGAGAACGTACAAATTCTGTGCAGACGGCACCTGTTGTCGGGATCGAACCGGCGTTGCAAGCGCTGTAAGGCAGCAACTCTACCGCTGCGCCACCGTGCCATGCCCCTGTAGTATTACAGTCACAAAGAGTTTGTCTAATGGAATAGCAGCAAACAAACTAATGCTTTACATGGAAAACCATATCACACTGCCACATGCAGGCATTCGGAAATATTACAGATATGTGACAGTCTTTCAGAAATATTTCGGGTGACAGAATGTTTTGACATCTTTGCTGGCGTAGAAAAGGTACTCAATTGGAATTGGCCTTGGTTTATTATTATCAGATGAACCGAGAAACAACGAAAAGCCAGAGGGTGGTGAATCTGTGGAATTCATTGCCACAGTCAGCTGTGGCGGCCAAGTCTTAGGGTATTTATAAAGTAGAGATTGATAGGATCTTGGTTAGTAAGGGTGCCAAAGGTTATGGGGAAAAGGTAGCTGAATGGGGTTGAGAGGGAAAGATAGATCAGCCATAATTGAATGGCGGAATATACTTGATTGGTTGTATGGCCTATTTCTGCTGATATGACTTATTAACTTATGAATACACTTTGTTTGTGTGCTATCCCATCAAATCATACCACACATGCGTACAATCAAGCCATATAAAAGTACAACTGTACAACAGAAATATAAAGGAATAGGTGATGTTTCGGGTCGCGACCCTTCTTCAGACTCCAGAAGGGTCTTGACCCGAAACGTCACCTATTCCTTTTCTCCAGAGATACTATCTGACCTGTTGAGTTACTCCAGCTTTTTGTGTCTATCTTCGGATTAAACCAGCATCTGTGGTTCCTTCCTAAACAAAACGGCTTTCACCCTTGCACATTGGGTCATAGAGTGAAACAGTGTGGAAACAGGCCGTTCGGCCCAACTCGCCCACACCAGCCAACAATATCCAAGTTACACCAGTCCCACTTGCCTGCGCTTGGTCCATATCGCTGTCCTTTCCTTGTACCTGTCCAACTGTTTCTTAAACGATGAGATAGTCTCAGCCTCAACTACCTTCTCTGGCAGCTCGTTCCATACACCCACCACCCTTCACCTTGAACCTATGTCCTCTGGTCCTCGATTCCCCTACTCTGTGTGAAAGACTGCATCTACCCGATCTATTCCTCTCATGATTTTGTACACCTCTATAAGATCTCCCCTCTTCCTCCTATGCTCCATGGAATAGCGACCCAGCCTACTCGCCCTATCCCTATAGCTCACACCCTCTAGTCCTGGCAACATCCTCCTAATTCTTTTCTGAACCCTTTCAAGCTTGACAATATCTTTCCTTTAACATGGTGCCCAGAACTGAACACAATATTCTAAATGCGGTCTCACCAACGTCTTATACAACTGCAGCATGGCCTCCCAACGTCTATACTCAAACTCAAACTATCCAACACTCGCCCTCTTACACATGCATGCATGCATGCATGCTCTCTCCAGCTCGAATGCAGTTTTTCTCACTTGCATGTGCTGTCACACAATGCTCTCTTGCACACCTACTCTGCTTCATTATCTCTCCCATGTGCCCATTCTCGTGAATACACACCCTCCCTCTCGTATGCACATCTTCTCACACGCCAGTGCACTCTCATGCACGCTTCCTCTCACTCACTCTCACTCTCACTCGCACTCACTCTCACTCGCATGCGCATTCTCATGCACACCTACTTTCACGAGAAGGGACTCTCACGTGCCGCACACTCACATGCATGCACTCTCGCGTACATGTGCCATAACATGCTCGCACTCCCTGTCACCCCGGCATTCTCACGCACACTGCCGCAGGCACCCATGCTCTGTCTCACACGGGGATATTCCCCGCAAGCAATGATAGATCATTGAGTGGTCAACACTATTACCACAGGAAAGGCAGGTAATATCCAGCTGTATGGTGCATTACCTCCTTTCATGTCCACAATTAGTCTCGGTCCCTAATCCTCAAACGTGCCTGAATCGTGCAGTGGCCACAGGCACTGCAGCACAAAAATGGTGCTTTCCTGGGGGTTTTCACTACACCAGTTATTCCTGTTGTGTGGAGTTAAGTCTGTTGTTGTTGAAGCATTCATTTGTCAGTCAAGAGTCACGAGTGATTTATTGTCATACGTCACAGATAGAATAATGAAATTCTTACTTGCAGCAGCACAACAGAATATGTAAACATAGTGCACTGTAAACAATATAATAAATGAGAAAAAAATAGTTGTGTGTATACACTCACTCACACTCACACTCTCTCACACTCTCACACATAAAACAAACAATAATAGTGCAAAAAGACAAAACCAATGCCCCAAAGTCTATGCAGTTCAGAATGTTATTGGAGGTTGGAGTTTAATAGCCTGATGGCTGTGGGGAAGAAGCGGAAAGATAGATCAGCCATAATTGAATGGCGGAGTAGACTTGATTGGTTGTATGGCCTATTTCTGCTGATATGACCTATTAACATGAATAAACTTTGTTTGTGTGCTATCCCATCAAATCATACCACACATGCGTACAATCGAGCCATATGAAAGTACAACTGTACAACAGAAATATTCAGAGTGCAGAACATAGTGTTACAGCATTAACAGCCAGAGAAAGTGCAGATAAAAAATTGCAACGGCTACCATGGAGTAGATTGGGAGATCGGGACTATATATCTATCTTAAGAAAGATCCGTTTAGTAGTCCATTATCTGTGAAGAAGCCACTCCTGATTCTGGTGGTAAGTGCTTTGAAAATGTTGTATCTTCACAGTGGCGCAGTGGTAGAGATGCTGCCTTGCAGTGCCAGAGACCCGGGTTTGATCCTGACTACGGGTTCTGTCTGTACAGAGTTTGTACTGTGACCACATAGGTTTTCTCCGAGTTCTTCAGTTTCCTCCCAAATTCCAAAGATGTACAGGTTTGTAGGTTGATTAGTTTGGTATAAGTGTGAAATTATCCCTAGTGTGTGTAGGACAGTATTAATGTGCGCTAGTCAGTGTGGAATAGGGGGCCGGATGACTTGTTTCCGCACTATATCTCTAACTAAACCAAACTTTTGCCCAGTGGGAAAGGAGAGAAGAGGGAATGACCAGGTTGAAATTGGTCCTTGATTATGTTTTCCCAAGGCAGCATTAGAGTCATAGAATGTAACCGTGTGGAAGCAGGCATTTTGGCCCAACTCGCCCACACAGGCCAACAATGTCCCAGCCACCCTGGTCCCACTTGCCTGCGCTTGGTCCATAACCCTCCAAACCTGTCCTACCAATGTACCTGTCCAACTGTTTCTTAAACGATGGGATAATCCCAGCCTCAAATGAAAATAGTCCACTAGGAGAGGCTGTTTTGCATGTTGGTTGGACTGCATCCACAAATCTCCGCAATGTCTTGTAGTCTTCGGCAGAACATTTGCTAAATCATGTTGTGATGTGTCTCAGTGCGAAGCTGTCTATGGTGTATCTGTAGAAATCAGTCAATTTCATTGGCGACGTGACAAGTTTTCTTAGTCTTCCAAGAAAGTTGAGGAGTTGGTGTTGGATTAAGGCAAATTGTTGGCAATATTTAAGCACCATCGATGCTGGCTGGGAAATGTGAACCACCCCATTTCCAGAAGTCAAATAGAGTTTAGTTTATTGTCATATGTACCGAGGTACAGTGAAAGGTTTTGTTGCGTTCAGAAAGGCAATACATGATTACAATCGAGCCATTTACTGTGTATAGATATATGATAAGGGAATATCATAGTTAATGTAAGAAATGTTGCTGTAGGAGTAGAGATTTAAGAGTGTGGAGCGATTGTAATATGAGTTTGTAGATCTGGATCTGTGGCGAGCAGGCAAATAGTTGCCTCGGTTGGGTTCCATCTAATAGAGTTGCTGCCTTATGGGCCTGTCCCACTTAGGCGACTGCAGGAGACTATGCGGTCGCCATATGTTCGCAGGTGGTTGCCGGGGAGTCGCCTTCATGGTCGGGAGGAGTTCCCGCATTCTGGGAACTAGTGGCGGCCTCATTATGGTCGCCTCAAATTTTTCAACATGTTGAAATATTAGCTGCGACTAGAATGAAGCCGCCATGGAGAGTAGCGAGAATTCTCGAGCCGTAGGTGGGTCGCCAGGAGGTCCTAGTGGGTTGCCAGGAGGTTGGAGGTTCTCGTAGGTTGTAGCCGGTGCTGACCGGTGAATTTCATTGGCTCTTTGGGAAAAATAAACACAAGCAGTAGTTTTCAGAACCAAGGATAACCGACCTTGGTAAATGTTATGTTAAATGTCCGGCGAGCTTCACAGCCGTGTATCTCTGGCTTCGTCCCCCCGCTTGCCCTGTCCCCCGTCTGCATAACCAACGCTTGCAGTGCCAGAGACCCGGGTTTGATCACGACTATAGGAGCTGTCTGTATGGAGTTTGTACATTCTCCCCATGACCGTGTGGGTTGAATCAATGATCTCAAAAGTGTTGTATGCTGCGTCTCCAATTATTGGAGTGATATGAAAATATAGCTACATGAACCAAATGTTTTGTTCAGACTGTACTTGATGTTTAGTTCAAAAAATGTACCAAATAATGTTTTGAGGATAAATGTTATGATATTCTTGACTATTAATGAAGATCGATACAAAATGCTGGAGTAACTCAGCGGGACAGGCAGCATCTCTGGAGAGAAGGAATAGGTGATGTTTTGGGTCGAGACCCTTCTTCAGAGGTGCCTTTACTGCAAGATTATCATTGCCATTGTAAAAGTTAAAATCTAAATCCAGAAGACAACAATCTTTCACCACGATTCAATTCGATACCATACTGTGTTTCATCACTCACAAGATATTGTAAATTAATAACAACTAAATTCTTGAAATCAATGCTGTTCAAACCTTTACATTTTAAAAGTAACCGCCATTATATGTTTGGAAGCATATGTTTATGGCAGAAATAGATAGATTCTTGATTAGTATGGGTGTCAGGTGTTATGGGGAGAAGGCAGGAGACTGGGGTTAGGAGAGATAGATAGATCAGCCATGATAGAATGACAGATTAGACTTGATGGGCCAAATGGCCTAATTCTGCTCCTATCACTGTTGATAACATCTAAATGTTAAAAAAAAATGTCCAAATATAAACATAGCAACATGCCTTTATTAAATCTTGTCATGGACATGATTGTCCTAAATAATGCTGTTAGATTTATTTTTATATAATCCCCTATGTATTTACCAAATCCAGTGCCCTGTTAAATAATACTTTATGAAGAGTCATTAAAAGGTGTCATTTGTTTTTGCTTCTAACTAATCCTTGCATTTTCATTTTAGGGACAAATCGAAGCGCTTAAAATAAGGGATTAGAGCTCCAATATTCCAGTAATAATAATAATAAAAACACATCTTTACCTCACCAGTCATCTTCTTTGCTTTGATGGCTGAATAAAAAAAGCTCACCTTGTGTTGTGAAAGATGGGAATGTAAACTGAACCTTTGTTTGGAGAGGGGCTGACCTCTGATGATGTGAGTTCAGAGTGCAGGAGGTCTGCTTTATGTGCAGATAGGCAACAGCAGGTCAATAATCTTTTTTTCTTTGCGGGGAGGGACAGGTTAGTTAATATGATTTAAAGTGGATTCTGCACTGGTAGCAGACAACAGAGAATTACTCAAATTGATGGGCTCATGCATTGCTTCTTCCCATCTGGTGTATGGCCATTGGTAAGATTTGACTCCACCTGGAATGAGATGAAGAGGCTATGTGTTAGAAAACTGACTGGCCTTGCTTGCTGCTCTCCATCAGCGTGACAGGCTTACGAGTGGATGGTGGATGGTGCACTGTTTTCACCCGTTAGTGACTGTACAACACAAGCTGCATGATCCTTCTAAATCTGTCGCCACATTTGCGGGCAATGTGTGTGTGGTGACGTATATTAAAGCTAAGCAGGTCACAGAGGTTATTAGCAAAGAAGATGAGATGCGTTTGTCGAGTTGGAAAGCTCCCCTAGAGTTTCTGCAACAGCTCTCTGTGGTTGTAGGCAGAAAAATGATGAAACTGCCTCACCAAAAACTCAGAAGATTCTTTATAAAGAGGGTAAGTAAAATGGTCCCTTACCTCTAAGATAAATAATGATGTTTTTTTAACATTTATGTTAAAAAGTTATGTGACGTTATTTTTAATATGTTTTAACATATTTGTTATTTGTTATTTTAGATATGTGTTTTACCATTATGAGTTGGTTTCAAAACAGGCAGTGAGTAAATCATTATTTGGCTATTAATCCTTTGGTAGCTGTTGTAATATTCCTGCACCAAAATTTAAATGCGAAGAGAATAAATAAAATTTGATTTTAGGAGCATGTGGAATCAAGATGGTTAATTGATATGACTAAACCACAGAATAAGCAATAATTGAAGATATGACTAGACATGGTTATGCAGCGTGGAACTTCACTTTGATTTCTTTGCTGAAAATGTAACCTTGAAATAATATATTTTGAAATTATCATTGATGGAAGATATTATAAACCAGTATCAACTCTTCAAGTAAACTAATTAATCTAATTGCATCAAGAAAATCAATGCTAAAGGAACTCAGTGGGTCAGGCAGCATCTGTGGAGGGAAATGGATAGATGACATTTCAGATGGGAACCCTTCTTCAGACTGGGAGTGATTTAGAGTTAACAAACCATAGGGAAGCAGTTTTACTATTGGGGATATTCCCCTCTGCAACTAGTGGGAAGGATATTAAGCAGCAGATTTTCTGGGATATTAGGCATGTGCAAATGTTACAGTGAAGAAACCTGGCAACGCAAGTTGATGAAGTGGTAAAGAAGTCACAAGGTCATAAGTGTTAGGAGAAGAATTAGGCCATTCGGCCCATAAAGTCTACTCCACCAATCAATCATGGCCGATCCATCTCTTCCTCCCAACCCCATTCACCTGCCTTTTCCCCATAACTCCCGATACCCGTACTAATTAGGAATCTATCTATTGCTGCCTTAAAAATATCCATTCACTTGGCCACCACAGCATTCTGTGGCACTTGCCTTCATTGCTCAGAGTACTAAGTACAAGAGACAGGAAGTCATGATGCACTTTTATATGACTTTAGTTACACTGCATTTGGAGTATCCTGTGCCGTTCTGGTCACCCCTTGGCAGGAAGGGTGTAGAGGCTTTAGAGTGGGTGCAGAAGAGGTTTACCAGAATGCTGCCTGGATTAGAGGCTATTATCTATAAGGAGAAGTTAGACAGACTGGAACCCTGGTGGTTAAGGGTGTACTTGATATGTATAGAAATTATGAAAGGCATACATAAAGAAGAGAACATTTTTTCCAGACTAGAATGTGTTTAAGAGGCTTGTAGATAGGCACATGGATATGAAGGGGTATGGATCATTTGCAGATAGATACAATTAGTTTATCTTGGCATCAAGATAGGCCCAGACATTGTGGGTTGAAATGTTCTATGTTCTATATAAGTACTTAAACTATCCAAACATAGGTGGAGATCGCAATAACATAAGGGACAAAGTGGTGGGGGAGGGGGGGAGAACATATGATGAGCATTTGAAGGGACTGAGCCTGTACTCGCTGGAGTTTAGAAGGATGAGGGGGAACCTCATTAGAACTTACCAAATAGTGAAAGGCTTGGATAGAGTGAATGTGGAGAGGATGCTTCCACAAGTGAGAGACCCAGGACCGTTGGAGACAGCGGTGGAGGGTCAGAGCGGTGAGGGCTTGAATCGGGCACGGGGCTTGTTCTCACAGAGACCCAGGACCGTTGGAGACAGCGGTGGAGGGTCAGAGCGGTGAGGGCTTGAATCGGGCACGGGGCTTGTTCTCACAGAGACCCAGGACCGTTGGAGACAGCGGTGGAGGGTCAGAGCGGTGAGGGCTTGAATCGGGCACGGGGCTTGTTCTCACAGAGACCCAGGACCGTTGGAGACAGCGGTGGAGGGTCAGAGCGGTGAGGGCTTGAATCGGGCACGGGGCTTGTTCTCACAGAGACCCAGGACCGTTGGAGACAGCGGTGGAGGGTCAGAGCGGTGAGGGCTTGAATCGGGCACGGGGCTTGTTCTCACAGAGACCCAGGACCGTTGGAGACAGCGGTGGAGGGTCAGAGCGGTGAGGGCTTGAATCGGGCACGGGGCTTGTTCTCACAGAGACCCAGGACCGTTGGAGACAGCGGTGGAGGGTCAGAGCGGTGAGGGCTTGAATCGGGCACGGGGCTTGTTCTCACAGAGACCCAGGACCGTTGGAGACAGCGGTGGAGGGTCAGAGCGGTGAGGGCTTGAATCGGGCACGGGGCTTGTTCTCACAGAGACCCAGGTCCGTTGGAGACAGCGGTGGAGGGTCAGAGCGGTGAGTACTTAAATCGGGCACGGGGCTTGTTCTCACAGAGACCCAGGACCGTTGGAGACAGCGGTGGAGGGTCAGGGCTTACCAAATCCCGTAACGTTCCACACTCCATAGGGAGGGTTTCTGGGGAAGCCGCTGATTGGTGGGAGCAGACTAGAGGAAGCAGCTGATTGGGTGCAACCTCAGGTTAGCATTTCTGCTTTTTGGTTAAAGGTACAGTGATTTAGTAAGGGTACAGTGAGCTAAGGGAGGCTAGGGAAGCGGAAAATCAAAATGTGACAGGAGGATCCGGAATGTGTGAAGATAAAGCTCTAGATGTAAAAGGGGCAAAAACGGAAAGGAAGGGTAGTAAAAATCATCTGAAAGTGCTTTATCTAAATGCGCGGAGTATTCAAAATAAGATAAATGAATTAACGGTGCAATTAAGTATATATAGTTATGATATCGTGGCCATTACAGAGACATGGCTGCAAGGGGATCAGGACTGGGAGTTAAATATAGAGGGGTACTCGACAATTAGAAAAGATAGACAGGAAAGAAAGGGAGGAGGGGTGGCCCTTTTAATAAGGGAGGGAATAACGGCAATGGAGAGGAAGGATATTGCGTTGAAGGATCAGGATAGTGAAACAGCTTGGGTACAGATAGAGAATAACAAAGGGAAAAAAACACTAGTGGGTGTAATTTATAGACCTCCAAATAGCTGTGACGCTGTTAGTCAGAACATAAATCTGCAAATAGTTGACGCATGTAAAAAGGGAACTGCTGTAATCATGGGGGACTTCAATTTTCATATTAATTGGGCAGACCAAACTGGGCAGGGTAGACTAGAGGAAGAGTTTATAGAATGTATTAGAGACGGGTTCCTAGAACAGTATGTCACGGAACCGACAAGGGGGGAGGCAATCTTAGATCTGGTCCTGTGTAATGAAGCAGGATTAATTAAAAATGTCATAGTTAGGGACTCGTTGGGAACAAGTGACCACAATATGGTCGAATTCCATATTCAGATAGAAGGGGAGCAGGTTGAAACTCAGGCTAGGGTGCTTAGTCTAAATAAGGGGGATTATGAAGGTATGAGGACTGAGCTGATCAAAGTTGACTGGGATAGCAGACTCAAGAATCAGACGGTACATGAGCAGTGGTGTACGTTTAAAGGTCTACTGTATAACCTTCAAGATAAATTTATTCCTATGAAGAAAAAAAGGGGTAAGGGTAAGAACAGTCAGCCATGGCTCAGTAAAGCTATAAAGGACAGTATTCGGCTGAAGGCAAGGGCATACAAGGTAGCCAGAGGTAGTGGGAGGGTAGAGGATTGGGAAGCATTTAAAGGTCAGCAAAAAGTAACTAAGAGATTAATTAAGACGGGGAAAATAGGCTATGAAAGGGATTTAGCGAACAACATAAAAACTAATAGTAAGAGTTTTTATAGCTATATAAGAAGAAAAAGGGTGGTTAAGGTGAACGTTGGTCCATTGGAGGGTGAGACTGGGGAGTTGTTGGTGGGGAACATGGAAATGGCAAAGGCATTAAACGAGTATTTTGTATCAGTCTTCACCATAGAAGACACAAAAAATATTCCAACGCTGGATAAACAGGAGGCGGTAGGAATGGAGGAGCTAAATACTATTAAGATCACCAAGGAGGTGGTATTAGGGAAATTAATGGGACTGAAGGAGGATAAATCCCCTGGACCTGATGGATTACATCCAAGGGTCTTGAGGGAGATAGCAGTGGGGATTGTGGATGCATTGGTGATAATTTTCCAAAACTCCCTGGAGGCAGGAACGGTCCCAGTGGATTGGAAAATGGCCAATGTAACACCTATATTTAAAAAAGGAAGTAAACAGAAGGCGGGTAACTATAGACCGGTTAGTCTAACATCGGTGGTGGGTAAAATGTTGGAGACAATTATTAAAGAATCACTAACGGGCCACTTGGATAAACATGACTTCATCAGACAGAACCAGCATGGTTTTGTGAAGGGGAAGTCGTGTTTAACGAATCTGCTCGAATTCTTTGAGGAAGTAACAAGCCGAGTGGATAAAGGGGAACCGGTGGATGTGGTATACTTGGACTTCCAAAAGGCTTTTGACAAGGTGCCACATAAGAGACTATTGCTAAAAATAAAAAATTGTGGGATTGGGGGTAATATATTAGCATGGGTAGAGGATTGGCTAACGAATAGGAAGCAGAGAGTGGGGATAAATGGTTCATACTCGGGATGGCAACCGGTAACTAGCGGGGTTCCGCAAGGGTCGGTGCTGGGACCACAGTTGTTCACAATTTATATAAATGATTTGGAGGAGGGAACCAAGTGTAATATATCAAAATTTGCGGACGATACGAAAATGGGAGGGAAAGTAGGGGATGAGGAGGATAGGAAGAGTCTGCAAAAGGATATAGATAAGCTAGGTGAGTGGGCAACAACTTGGCAGATGAAATTTAATACTAATAAATGTGAGGTCATTCACTTTGGGGAAAAAAATGATAGGGCAAGTTATTTTCTAAATGAGGAGGAGCTGCGTTGTAATGCAACGCAAAGGGATCTAGGGGTATTAGTACATGAATCACTAAAAGTCAGTATGCAGGTGCAGCAAGCAATCAGGAAGGCCAATGGAGTTTTGGCCTTTATTGCTAGGGGGATTGAGTATAAAAACACGGAGGTCTTGCTGCAGCTGTACACGGTATTAGTGAGACCACATTTGGAATACTGTGTACAGTTCTGGGGTCCATACTTAAGAAAGGATGTACTAGCCCTGGAGGCAGTGCAGCGAAGGTTTACAAGATTAATTCCTGCAATGAGGGGATTGACATATGAGGAAAGGTTAAGTAAGCTGGGACTCTACTCTTTGGAGTTTAGAAGAATGAGAGGCGATCTCATTGAAACGTATAAGATCGTGAGGGGCCTTGATCGGGTGGATGCACCGAGGATGTTCCCAATGATCGGGGAGGCTAGAACTAGGGGACATAGTTGCAGAGTGAGGGGGGGCTCTTTTAAAACTGAGATGAGGAAGAACTTCTTCACCCAGAGGGTGGTTAGTTTGTGGAATTCACTGCCCCAGGGAGCAGTGGAAGCAGAAACGTTAAATATATTTAAGTCAAAAATAGATGGTTTTTTAGCTGCCAAGGGGATAAGGGGCTACGGGGAGAGGGCAGGGATATGGACCTAGGTATGGTTAGTATAGTAGACCTGAGTGATCTCCTGGACAAGTGTCGATCGCCTGGATTGGGGTCGGAGAGGAATTTCCCGGATTTTTTTCCCGAATTGGACCTGGGTTTTTATCCGGTTTTTTGCCTCCCCCAGGAGATCACGCGGTTCTTGGGGTGGAGAGGGGTGATAGCGGTATAAAGGGGAGGGTAGTGTCTTGTGTTCTGTGTCTTGTGTCTACTGTTTGTGGGTAAGTGTGTCTGTTTAGTGTTCAGCCATGAGTGAATGGCGGTGCGGGCTCGACGGACCTGGTGGTCTACTCTCGCACCTACTTTCTATGATTCTATGATTCTATAAGTGGGAGAGTCTGGGACCAGAGGCTACAGCCTCAGAATAAAAGGACGTAACTTTAAAAAGGAAATGAGAAGGAATTTCTTTAGTCAGATGGCGGTGAATCTGTGGAATTCATTGCCACAGATGGCTGTGGAGGCCAAGTCAATGGATATTTTTAAGGTGGAGGTTGACAGATTCTTGATTAATAAGGGTGTCGGGACGAAGGCACGAGAATGGAGTTGAGAGAGGAAGATAGATCCGCAAGAATTGAATGATGGAATAGACTGAATAAGTTCTAATAGACTTAATCAGAATTTATGAACTTATACAGAACTTCTGAAATATGTTCAAGAAAACTTTCACAATTGTACTGTACATACAATACAAAAAGGAGACATACCTGGTTGTGGAATATGATTCGACCAAATGGAAGGATTATCTAGGTATCGAAGGGGAAACAATCATCATAAGCATCTTATAAGGTTGGGAACATCTATGAAAACGGATTTCACTACTCAATGTAAATACAGTGAATTGAAGGAGCGGCAATATCTATGGAATGAAACTTGCTTAGGGCGAGGTATAGTCAGATGAAAGCTTTCTCAGACCATACTGCAATGCTTTTTAAGGTGGAGATGTTTCAGCTAAAAGAGAGATAAAGCTTATCATGAGAGATGGGCTGGTAAATTCAAGGCAGAGCTCCACAATACGATAGAACTTTATTAATCCCAGGAGGGAAAATGGTCTGCCAACAGTCATAAAACACAACAAGATGCATGAAACATGAAACTAAAGTGACGAGTGGAAAGTCCAGGATTGGGGATGTACAAAGATTGGGGAGGGGGTCAGTCAGTCGATCTCATGACAGAAGGGGGAGGAGTTGAACAGTTTGATGGCCAGGGAAAACGGATCTCCTGTGGCATTGTGGATGATCAAAAAAATAGAAAGTGTAGCAAAAAAAAAAGAAAATACGGCATATGCCATTTAGTTAACACGTGAGAACCAGGCTGATCACAGACATTTCAGAGAAGTGATAAAGACAGATAGAACATACAAAAAGACTGGCAACAAACATAAAATGGAATCAACATTCTATTGATGTGTAAGAAAGCTGTTAGAGGAAATGTTATGCTGAATTAAGATGAATTGGGACAGGTTTGGAGGGATATGGCCAATTGCAGGCAGGTGGGACTGGTGTAGCTAGGACATGTTGGCCAGTGTGGGGAAGTTGGACCGAAGGGCTGTACCACTCTAATGACTGCAAGTCGAGAAAGGAAATCAGCTTGTGAAGACAGGTTACGTAGCTGAGGTATTAAATGAAAACTTTACATCAATCTTCACCAAGGAAGAAAATAGTGCTGGAGACCCAGCAAAGGGAGATGTCATTGAGATTCTGAATGTGCTGAGAATAGTTAAAAAAAGGAGGGTATCGGAAAAGTTGTTTGCACTTAAAGGGTGGAAAATGATGCTAAGTGAAATGCAGAGGTCCAAACTATAACCTTGCAGACATTAGTTGATTCATGTGTGGTGCCTTGGTAGTGGAAAATGCACTCCAAGACTGAGTGACGCAGAGCCTGGAAAGATGCCAACACCAACAACGGAGAGGTCATCACAGACTCCACAGTGAAACCATCGGGTTCTGACCTCCATTGCAAGCAATGGCTAACTCTGAACAGAATCGGCACCCTCCATGCAAGAACAGCCCATCACCTGCATAAGTGGGGATGACAGACAGCCCTGCTTGCGACTGTGGACATCCAGACCAGACCATCCCACACATCATGAATGGCTGTCCTCTGAGGCTTTTCACTGGTGGCATCAAAGCCATTCACCCAGTAACTGATGCTGACCTGGCCTGGCCTGGACCTTGATCTACAACTTTAGGCTGTGCACGACAGAAGAAGAAAAATGCAAATGTTTCGCTTTGTTCAAAAAGGGTCTAGAGATAATCTTAGTAACTGCACATCAGTCAGTTTAATACAAATGGTGGAAATATTCCAGAAATAAAAACAGAATTGGAACATATATAAATTGATTAGGCAAATCCAGGTTGAATTTATTTATGGCCCAACAAAACTAACTAATTCAAGAGATATTTGATGAAGTTGAAGGATAGATTGATAAGGGAAGTGTGGATAATATGGTGTATATCGATTTATAAAAATTGATAATGAGGCAAAGTATCAATTGTCAATAAAATTGAAAGCAGTAGAATAAAAGGTCTTTAGTCGCACAGATAGAAAACTGGTTAAGATGAAGTAGAGTAGCGGACAAAGGTTATATTTCAGAATACAGTACAGATTCAGAAGACAGTTGGATAGAGTGGTTGTGGAATATGATTCCACCAGTGGGGGAGTCTCAGACTAGAGGTCATAGCCTCAGAATTAGACGTTCTTTTAGGAAGACGAGGAGGTATTTCTTTAGTCAGAGGGTGGTGAATCTGTGGAATTCTTTGCCACAGATGGCTGTGGAGGCCAAGTCAGTGGATATATTTAAGGCAAAGATAGATAGATTCTTGATTAGTACAGGTGTCAGGGGTTATGGGGAGAAGGCAGGAGAATGGGGTTAGGAGGGAGAGATTGTATGGCGGAGTTGACTTGATGGGCCGAATGTCCTAATTCTGCTCCTCTCACTTATGTTCCAATGATCTTATGATCCCAGGTTCCAAGGAACACTGTTTTTAATTAGTGTTTATGAATTACTTTAACTTGGGTATACTGGCAGAATGCCCAGATTTGTATGTAGTGCTAAACTTCGTGACATAATGTACTATGAGGAGGACAGTTATAAATTTCAGGGAGTAATAGCAGACTAATTTAAGGATGAGGAAGGCAAAGAGTAACATTTTGGTAGGAATGAAAACAAGCAATATACATGAAGGACATAATGGCAAAAGGAATCCAGGAGCAGAGAAACATTGGATAAATGCAGATTGTTAAAAGTGGTGTGTCTGGCTGAAGAAAGCATTTAGGATCCTGTACTTTATTAATCGACCAAGCCATTGTGAACTTTTAAAAAGACAATGGATACAACTAAACTATTGTAGATAGACTCAAAATGCTGGAGTAAAGCCTCTGTCCCACTTAGGAGACCTAAACTGCAACCTCTGGTGACCTTGCCCGCCACGCAAGGTTTCCATGAGTCACCGGATGTTTTGGTCACTCTCCCTAATGGTCGAAAGTGGTTTCCGTGTGGTCGAGGCTTCATCTAAGTTGCTGCTATTTTTTCATCATGTTTAAAACCGGCCTCGACTAAAAATAGGTTGCTGTTTTTAAAATCGATAATTTTTTAGTCGCAGGTCTAGTTGAAGCCGGGTTTCTTCATAGACCAGGAAGGTTTTCAACATATGTGTGGGAGGTGGTAGGAGGTTGCAGGTCACCTCAACCTTGATTTTTTTTTTTGGGTGGCGGGCAAGGTCACCAGAGGTTGCTGTTTATGTCTCCTAAGTGGGACAGGGGCTCTTCTCAGCGGGACAGGCAGCATCTCTGGAGAGAATGAAGAGAATATTGTATCCAGTTCTGAGCACTACACCAATGGAAATTTGTAAATAGTTTAGCAAGCATGCGGAAGAGATTTCCTAAAATGGTTCCAGGGATGAGGAACTTCAGTTATGTGGGTGGACTGGAGAACCTGGAGTCGTTCACCTTGAAGGATGAGGTTGACGGGCGACTCGAGAAGTATTTAAAAATTATGAAGGTAAAAGTCGGTCTGGATAAAGAGAAAATGTTAATACTGGCAGAAAGGTAATAAATTCCAACATGGAATAAAGGTGGAACATGAAAGAACCAAATGCGTCATGAGGACAAACTTTTAGTCAAGAGAGTGGTTTGGGTCTGGATTGAACTGTAAATTAGAATTGTGAATGAAAATAGAATTTTTGCATTCAAATCTTAAATAATTTTTCAGGCGATGAAGACTGGATTGGGAGTAGCTTGATTGCCCCTACATAGAGCAATATGGAGTATAATAAAAAGGAACTACAAATGCTGGTTTATATTGTGTCCATCTATGGACGGAGTCATAGAATCATACAGCGTAGAAACAGGCCCTCCGGCCCAACTTGCCCATGCAGACCAAGATGCCCCATCTTCGCCAGTCTCACCTACCTGCATTTGGCCCACATCCCTCTAAACTTTTCATATCAATTAACCTATCCAAATGTCTTTTAAATGTTGTATAGTAGCTGCCTCAACTACTTCTCCTGGCAGCTCATTCCATTTACTCACCATCCTGTGTGGAAAAAAAAGACCCTCATTTTCCTATTAAATCTTTCCCCTCTGCTGCCCCCTGCACTCCAAAGCCTGCCCAACCTCTCCCTATAGCACAGGCCCTGAAGTCCAGCCAATATCCTCATGAATCTTCTCTGCACACTCTTTCCTGTTTAACGACATCCTTCCTATAGTAGGGTGACTGAAACTGAACACAATGCTCTAAGTGCAGCCTCACCCATGTCCTTCACATAGCATCCTACCTTTTATACTCAGTACCCTGACTGATGAAGGCAAATGTACCTAATGCCTTCTTAACCACCCTATCTACCTGTAATGCCATTTTCAGGAGCTCTGTACCAGCTCACATAGGTCCCTGCCTGTTTTGACTTTCCAAAATGCAACACCTTGCACTTTCTGCATAAAACTCCATTGACAATTCCTGCGCTCACTTGCACAGCAGATCAAGATCCTACAATCTACAATGCCACCCACTTCCGTGCCACCTGTAAACTTACTAGTCATGCCTTGTAGATGATGACATTTGATGGGCCAAATGGTATCCCTCAATGCTGAAGGCACTCTACAAATTTATGAAATATTGCCAATCTGTTTTGTTAGACGAAATGTGTAGGAAGGAACTGCAGATGCTGGTTTAAACCAAAGAAAGACACAAAAAACTGGAGTAACTCAGCGGGTCAGGCACCATCTATGGAGAGAAGGAATGGGTGACGATTCGGCTCGATGCTCGTTAGTTTTACTTGTTACTAATACTAAATACGTGCAAAAATATTTCCTTTAACTTCCTTTATCCCTTTCCTATTGTTATTTTGTTATTATGATCCTTTTGATATAACCTTACCAGCTGAAGGGAACATTTTATCCTAATTTCCCTTATTGTTAACTTTCACAATTTGCACCATGCTGAATTCCCCTTGACCTTGTTCCAATGAGATGCCACATGAAAAAAGGATTTAAAACAAATCCTTTACTTGGCTCTAGTTCCTTGTGGATCCCCTGACAGGTTGCTAATCAATGCAACAGGTTGCTAATCAATGCAAAATATTACATCACTATTTCATCATATTACAATTTAAGCCCCTGATATTACATAGAAACATAGAAAATAGGTGCAGGAGTAGGTCATTCGGCCCTTCGAGCCTGCACCGCCATTCAATATGATCATGGCTGATCATCCAACTCAGTATCCTGTACCTGCCTTCTCTCCATACCCCCTGATCCCTTTAGCCACAAGGGCCACATCTAACTCCCTCTTAAATATAGCCAATGAACTGGCCTCAACTACCTTCTGTGGCAGAGAATTCCAGAGATTCACCACTCTCTGTATGAAAAATGTTTTTCTCATCTCGGTCCTAAAAGATTTCCCCCTTATCCTTAAACTGTGACCCCTTGTTCTGGACTTCCCCAACATCGGGAACAATCTTCCAGCATCTAGCCTGTCCAACCCCTTAAGAATGTTGTAAGTTTCTATAAGAATATTCTGTTCATTGCCAAGATATAGGACATTTGGAGCAGAATACAAAGAACTTCAAGTAATCAGTCCTCAACTCAATGTTATTGCCTTTGCTTCATGTTCCTTGATGTATTTGGCTAACAAAAGTATGTTAATCGCTGTGCTGAAGGTGCCAATTATCCCCGCATCCACAACATTTGTAGTGGTACATTACAAACATCCTCATCTTATCGTTGTTCTGGCATGGTGGCACAGTGGTAGAATTGCTGCCTTACAGGCCACCAGAGACTCGGGATCGATCCTGACTACTGGTGCTAGTCTGTACATTCTTCCCGGGACCTGCGTGGGTTTTCTCCAGGATCTCCGTTTTCTCCCACACTCCAAAGATGTACAGGTTTGTAGGTTAGTTGGATTAGTAAAATTGTAAATTGTCCCTAGTGTGTGTAGGACAGTGTTAATGTGCGGGGATTGCTGGTTGACTCGGTGGGCTGAAGGGTCTGTTTCCGAGCTGTATCTCTAAACTATACCTGGGGTAGACCACTGACTTCTGGAGCAGACCACTGACTTCTCACTGGAATAACTCGCTTTCACTGGTCTTTCGCTGATATAACAAACTCCTATGGAGGCATCTTAATATAGATTGGAGGCAGGATAGATTAGAGGGCACGTCTAGGGAGGCTATTTGGGTGGAACTGAGAAATGGGAAAGGGGTAGCAACACTTATAGGGGTGTATTATAGACCGCCAAATGGGGAGCGAGAATTGGAAGAGCAAATATGTAAGGAGATTGCAGATATTAGTAGTAAGCACAAGGTAGTGATTGTGGGAGATTTCAATTTTCCACACATAGACTGGGAAACACATTCTGTAAATGGGCTGGATGGGTTGGAGTTTGTAAAATGTGTGCAGGATAGTTTTTTGCAACAATACATAGAAGTACCTACTAGAGAAGGGGCGGTACTGGACCTCCTGTTAGGAAATGAGATGGGTCAGGTGGCAGAGGTATGCGTTGGGGAACAGTTCGGGTCCAGTGATCACAATACCATTAGTTTCAATATAATTATGGAGAGGGACAAAACTGGACCTAGGGTTGAGATTTTTGATTGGAGAAAGTCTAACTTTGAGGAGATGCGAAAGGATTTAAAAGGAGTAAATTGGGACAGTTTGTTTTATGGGAAAGATGTGGAAGAGAAATGGAGTACATTTAAAGGTGAAATTTTAAGAGTACAGAATCTTTATGTCCCTGTTCGGTTGAAAGGAAATCGTAAAAATTGTAAAGAGCCATGGTTTTCAAGGGAAATTGGACACTTGGTTCGGAAAAAGAGGGAGATCTACAATAGTTATAAGCAGCATGGAGTAAATGAGGTGCTTGAGGAGTATAAAGAATGTAAAAATAATCTTAAGAAAGAAATTAGAAAAGCTAAAAGAAGATATGAGGTTGCTTTGGCAAGTAAGGTAAAAGTAAATCCGAAGGGTTTCTACCGCTATATTAATAGCAAAAGGATAACGAGGGATAAAATTGGTCCATTAGAGAGTCAGAGTGGCCAACTATCTGCAGAGCCAAAAGAGATGGGGGAGATATTGAACAGTTTCTTTTCTTCGGTATTCACCAAGGAGAAGGATATTGAATTATGTGAGGTAAGGGAAACAAGTAGAGTAGCTATGGAAACTATGAGGATCAAAGAAGAGGAAGTACTGACACTTTTGAGAAATATAAAAGTGGATAAGTCTCCAGGTCCGGACAGGATATTCCCTAGGACATTGAGGGAAGTTAGTGTAGAAATAGCAGGGGCTATGGCAGAAATATTTCAAATGTCATTAGAAACGGGAATAGTGCCGGAGGATTGGCGTACTGCGCATGTTGTTCCATTGTTTAAAAAGGGGTCTAAGAGTAAACCTAGCAATTATAGACCTGTTAGTTTGACGTCAGTGGTGGGCAAATTAATGGAAAGAATACTTAGAGATAATATATATAAGCATCTGGATAAACAGGGTCTGATTAGGAACAGTCAACATGGATTTGTGCCTGGAAGGTCATGTTTAACTAATCTTCTTGAATTTTTTGAAGATGTTACTCGGGAAATTGATGAGGGTAAAGCAGTGGATGTTGTGTATATGGACTTCAGTAAGGCCTTTGACAAGGTTCCTCATGGAAGGTTGGTTAAGAAGGTTCAATGGTTGGGTATTAATGGTGGAGTAGCAAGATGGATTCAACAGTGGCTGAATGGGAGATGCCAGAGAGTAATGGTGGATGGTTGTTTGTCAGGTTGGAGGCCAGTGACGAGTGGGGTGCCACAGGGATCTGTGTTGGGTCCACTGTTGTTTGTCATGTACATCAATGATCTGGACGATGGTGTGGTAAATTGGATTAGTAAGTATGCAGATGATACTAAGATAGGTGGGGTTGCGGGTAATGAAGTAGAGTTTCAAAGTCTACAGAGAGATTTATGCCAGTTGGAAGAGTGGGCTGAAAGATGGCAGATGGAGTTTAATGCTGATAAGTGTGAGGTGCTACATCTTGGCAGGACAAATCAAAATAGGACGTACATGGTAAATGGTAGGGAATTGAAGAATGTAGGTGAACAGAGGGATCTGGGAATAACTGTGCACAGTTCCATGAAAGTGGAATCTCATGTAGATAGGGTGGTAAAGAAAGCTTTTGGTGTGCTGGCCTTTATAAATCAGAGCATTGAGTATAGAAGTTGGGATGTAATGTTAAAATTGTACAAGGCATTGTTGAGGCCAATTCTGGAGTATGGTGTACAATTTTGGTCGCCTAATTATAGGAAGGATGTCAACAAAATAGAGAGAGTACAGAGGAGATTTACTAGAATGTTGCCTGGGTTTCAGCAACTAAGTTACAGAGAAAGGTTGAACAAGTTAGGGCTTTATTCTTTGGAGCGCAGAAGGTTAAGGGGGGACTTGATAGAGGTTTTTAAAATGATGAGAGGGATAGACAGAGTTGACGTGGAAAAGCTTTTCCCACTGAGAGTAGGGAAGATTCAAACAAGGGGACATGACTTGAGAATTAAGGGACTGAAGTTTAGGGGTAACATGAGGGGGAACTTCTTTACTCAGAGAGTGGTAGCTGTGTGGAATGAGCTTCCAGTGAAGGTGGTGGAGGCAGGTTCGTTTTTATCATTTAAAAATAAATTGGATAGTTATATGGATGGGAAAGGAATGGAGGGTTATGGTCTGAGCGCAGGTATATGGGACTAGGGGAGATTATGTGTTCGGCACGGACTAGAGGGGTCGAGATGGCCTGTTTCCGTGCTGTAATTGTTATATGGTTATTATTATATGGTTAATATTTGGTTAATACAAATGTTTAAACCTCAACAGGATATACTAATTGTTAGAGGCAACTTAATTCCTCCCCGAGCCAGTTATAATAATTTCATTGGGAGCGAGGAGATTTGCTATTGTTTTGGGAACTGGAAGCTCCTAGAAGTCAGATAAATTAATAATAAATACCTTGGCAGAACGCAATGAGCCAAGAGACCAGGATTTTCGATGATACGTTTCCCTAATGTCCAGACTTTTGTGTCTACCAAAACCCTTAGTAGCCGGATTATGGGAAAGTTTACAGGCTTACATTTGAGGTCAGTTGCTAACACCCCTGAACCCATGCTGAAAATGTACTAACATTAAACTGGGGAGAAAGACTTTGTAAGAGGACTTTGTAAATGTCTCTTGTAAACGCACCTGTAAATGGGCGTGGCAGAATTTCGACTACAATGTACACAGAACTGGAGTTTTATTGAGCACGAAGTGACTTTCCATGGTCTTTCGGGTTTGCCTAAAGAAAATAAGACTCGACCGAGCCTCAACATTAAAGCAGAAGCGATTCCTGATGACGGTGGGTGGGTGTTGTGCGCTAGTCCGTGAGAAATATGCGGTGGCAACGTCCAGACTCGACCCAACTTGAGCGGCTGCCGCCAATTACCATGTTAAACCTCTGTCTCACGGTGCGAGTTGACCTACGAGTGCCCCCGAGTTTAAAACAAATCACGTACAATTAACGTAGCGGGAATATCGGAACTCGTGGACGCAACTTAGCGACTCGTGGTGCTAACGGCAGGTACCCGGGAAACCTGTTAACTCTTGAAAAACTTTAAACATGTTTAAAGATTTCCACGAGTCAAATTTGAAACATTTAAACTCGTTATAAGAACGTAGTGGCCCATGAGTTTACCGTAGTGACTCTTAAGTCTACCGTGGGCACTCTTTAACGCAGCGGGACAGGCAGCATCTCTGGAGAGAAGGAATTGGTGACGGGATGACGTTTCCAAATTTCTGCTGCGTCTTTGTGTTACTCCAGCACCGTGTGTTCACTTTTTGTCAACCAGCATCTGCCCTTTCTTGTGTATGACATTATATGTATCCGTGGTAGTTGATTGTCGCTCCCTTCAGTTTCCCAGGTGGTCGGGACGGGACTGGAGTTGGGGGGGGGGGGGGGGGGGGGAGGGGGAGGAGGGGGGGGAGTGGGTGGGGCGGGGGGGAGGGGAGGGGAGTGGAGTGGGGGGGGGGGGTTGGGGTGACTTAGTATGGGAGACAAGTGTACAGACTGTATGGGCAGACACTTTGGTAATGATTGCCCATGGGGTTCACTGTCGAGGACTTCACAATGCAGGGAGCATTATAAACAGTGGAGCGATTAACCCTGGACTTCTCTCTGAGTTGGAACCAGGAAACTGATGCAGGAATTTTCTTGAGGTTATCAACGACAGATAAATGGATGGGAAGGGTTTAGAGAGCTATGGGCCACATGCAGGCAAATAGGACTTTCCCAAGATGCCAACTTGGACAGCACGGCCAAACTGGGCCGAAGGACCTATTTCGGTGCTGTACAACACCATGACTTAGGCCTATCCAATGGGATTGACATATTTTGTATTTTTCCTTTCTAAAGATGCAGTGTATTTTGGTGACTATTGCACACTGCAGACCAGAAGCGCCTTCAATACCCAGAGAGAAGGGATGGGCGGGTTGGGTGAGCAGGAGAGTGGGTTGTTTGCAGTTGCAGAGGGAGGGTGCAAGGGCGGTACAGTTCCCAGTCTCAGCTCCTGTTCTACCGCTGACTCCCATGGAGAAAGAGAGAAACACTGACGTGCAAAGGAGACCTACAACAGTGCATGATCTCTCTCGCGTTATGGCGGGTGATTGTCGCCTGCCCACTGTTTCTGACGCTAAAGCCTTGGGATCGTTGCCCTTCGTGTTGGCGTGGAGGGGGAGGGGGGTATTGTGCTGCTATACCAGGGACAGGGAGACACAGCGGCTTTTGAGACTGGTGGGTAATCACTACCAAAGTGTCTGCCCACACAGCCATTACACCGCTCCTACACTTGTCTCCCGTACTAAGTCACCCCAACCCCCACCCCTCCTCCCGCCACTCCCCTCCCCTCCCCCCCCCCCCCACCTTTCCCTCCCTACAACTTTCCCTCGCGACAATCAACTGCCATGGATACAAATAATGTCATACACAAGCAAGGGCAGATGCTGGTTGACAAAAAGTGAACACACAGTGCTGGAGTAACACAAAGACGCAGCAGAATTTTGGAAACGTCATCCCGTCACCCATTCCTTCTTTCCAGAGATGCTGTCTGTCCCGCTGAGTGACCATACTGAGGTAATTCACACGTATATGAAGCAGAGAGAAATGCTCTGGCACTGGACGGTGCGCAATTTCCCTTTGTAGGTCATATCAATAGATGCAGCCGCGCTGAATTCTATCTTTAACTCAAAGCCGCAGGATGGAGCTGTCTTCTTTAACACTGTTGCTTCGCCGCCACCACCTCCTTGCTGCACTATGGCAGCGAGTGCGGGGCCGAGATCCTGCCTAGTTTTTTAATTCTGAAATTGAATAACTTTCAATACTGAATCAGAATATACTTACTGTATGAGATTCTGTCCAGCTCCTCTTTTTGATACTTAAAACAGACCTTCATTCACGGTTGGCTCAAGAGTAACTCGGGAGAGGAACTTGGTACATCGCAGAAATGAGAAGTAAACGATAAACTTAGACATACATGTGGGAACTCGTTTAAACCCGTGAACATAAACTTGGAATCTCGTAGACAACCACGAGTGTGATTTTATCTTTCACTCGGGATCACTTGTGGGTGGACTCGCACCATGAGACAGGGCCATTAACTTGTCGGCAATTGCCACAGCGAATGCGTTGATTAAAATTCACTCAGTCTGAAGAAGGGTGTCGACCCGAAACGTCACCCATTCCTTCTCTCCAAAAATACTGTCTGTCCCGCTGAGTTATGCCAACATTTTGTGTCGATATTCGGTTTAAACCAGCATCTGCAATTCCTTCCTACACATGTTGATTAATATCGGTGTGTGGGTCGGGGTCGGGGGTGTGAATCACCCTGGTGTGCGGGGTGGGTGTCCAGGGGGGGGAGGTCAATCACCCTGGTGTGGGGGTCGGGGTCGGGGGGGGGGGTGTGAATCACCCTGGTGTGGGGGTCGGGGTCGGGGGGGGGGTGTGAATCACCCCGGTGTGCGGGGTGGGTGTCCAGGGGGGGGAGGTGAATCACCCCAATGTGTGGGTCGGGGTCGGGGGGGGGGGTGTGAATCACCCTGGTGTGGGGGTCGGGGTCGGGGGAGGGGGGTGAATCACCCTGGTGTGGGGGTCGGGGTCGGGGGGGGGGGGTGAATCACCCTGGTGTGGGGGTCAGGTGCTGGTGCAGCATGGTCTGTGACTCTGGGTGGGCGGAGGGACCAGACTGTCCCCAACTCTGCTGCAGCTGATGGGGACGTTGCTGGTTTTATGGCGCCGTGTGTCCGCTGCCCGGAGCTGTGGACCCGCTCCACCTGGCCCCGTGTGTGTAGGCGCTGCCGACCCACAGCCTGTGACAGTGTGGCCGTACAGGGGGAGATAGGGCAGAGGGCGGCTGTGGCCGGACAGCGCTGACCCCGGGGGGAGAGTGGGAGCTGTCCCGAGGGATCCGCTCCTTTGGTCGCTTGGTGCTCGGGCTCAGACAGGAGGGTGACTCCAGCCCCGGGTGGTCGTGGCCCGATACTTGCCCTCAATCCGCAAGCATGCTGCTTTCGCAAGTCAGTGAGCAGCAGTGATTTTGGCGGTTTTCTCTCACGGTTACCCCTATTTCCACAATTTTTTACAGTGCATTAATTGACTATTTTGGCGTTTTTTACCA
This sequence comes from Amblyraja radiata, assembly GCF_010909765.2. Lineage (NCBI taxonomy): Eukaryota > Metazoa > Chordata > Chondrichthyes > Rajiformes > Rajidae > Amblyraja > Amblyraja radiata. Next base: position 1,886,524 of record NC_045963.1, on the reverse strand, counting down.
CAGGTAAGAAAGTACGCGTTTTGTGTGTTACCAGTGTATGCCGGAAGCTACCTTGTACTCCAGAAGGGCTGAGCTGCTCCGTGCGTCACGCCCTTTGACCCGATGACCTCACGTGCTACCCCCCAATAGAAAAAGCACCAGTTAACACTCAGTTGGCATTGAGAACTGTTGTGAAGTTATCAGAGTTGTGAAGATATTTAATTGGCTGAGTAGTCCAGGCATCATCTGATCTGATACATTGTAAAGTCATACAATGTGGAATCATGCTATTCGGCCTAACTTGCCCCACACTGATCAGTAAATATAATTTTTTTAAACGTAACCAATTTAAAACAAAAAACAATGATTAATTAAATCCTATGAACACCGTTTTCAATTAATTTAAGTCACATACGCATTATTAGGCTGGCTGTTACATTCTGTCTGAACATTTTGATGCAGCGAATGAAATGGCAGTGTACTTTTGAGGTACAATATTCTTGAAATGAATGGTCAATCCACCAAGGATACGTTGGCAATAGGTTTTCCCCTTGGAAGTTATACCAACAGTGTGTTAATTTAGTTAGACACAAAATGCTGGAATAACTCAGTGGATGGAAGGAATGGGCAACGTTTTGGGTCGAGATCTTTTTTCAGACTTAGTTTAGTTTAATTTAGTTAATTAATTTTAGCATGGACTGAGTTTCCATAGTCTGAAGAAGGGCCTCGACCCGAAACGTCACCCATTCCTTCTCTCAAGAGATGATGCCTGTCCTGCAGTTTCTTCAGCATTTTATGTCTGACTTTCCATTGAGATTTGGGTAAAGTAAAAACAACCCCAAATCCTGTTAATCCATGGTCTGCAGGAAATCACAATTGAAGATGTGTTATACCAAGGTGGCACTGCACTAGTATGTATTTAATTTTCTGATAAAGGAAACCAGGTGATGAGTCTTAAATAGTTATAAACAATTTTGTATTGTATTGTATTGTATTCAAATTTATTGTCATTGTCTCAGTTAGAGACAACAAAATGAATTTCCCTTAGAGGCAGTATCATAAAAATAAAAATAAATAAATAATAATAAATAATAAAACATATTAAAAATAAAATAGAATTTAAAAAAAAGCACAAACACTGAAAGTCTACGACACAACATAACACAGTGGCACCAAGGTGAGGAAGGCATCATAGTTCGGCCAGCCTCCCCTCCGATCTTCCCAGATGTTCACTCGCGGTCGAGGCCTTCCTAGCACCCGCAGTCGCCGCCCCGGGCGGCCCGATGTTCAGGCCCTCACGCCGGGCTGGTGGAACGCCGACGCCGAATCCCGACGGAGAACATCCTCCTCCTCAGCGGCCCGGACCTCCTGATCAGCCGCCTCCCGCAGCCGGAGTCCGCAGCTCCCGAGTCCGCAGGCCGAGCCGGGCAGAGTCGCAGGACCCCGCGTTGTTGATCAGCGCCGCCCGGAGTGGAGTGATACAGTGTGGAAACAGGCCCTTCGGCCCAACTTGCCCGACCAACATGTCCCAACTACACTAGTCCAACCTTCCTGCACTTGGTTTATATCCCTCCATGCCTGTCCTATCCATGTACCTGTCTAACTGCTTCTTAAACGTTGGGATAGTCCTAGCCTCAACTACCTCCTCTGGCAGCTTGTTCCATGCACCCACTGCCCTATGTGTGTAAAAGTTACCCCTCAGATTCCTATTAATTTTTTCCTCCATCACCTTATACCTATGTCCTCAAGTCCTCGATTCACCTACTCTAGGCAAGAGACTGTGCATCTACCCAATCTATTCCTCTCATGATTTTATACACATTCCTCGCATGGTTTTATACACAAATGTTTTCATACAAGGTAAAACAATTGCTTTACATGTTAAGAGCAGGTCACTTGGCCTTGGGCTCATGGCTGACTTAATTGCAACCTCAGTTCCCCATTCCATGCCAAATTCAGTATTCTTTTACCACCTGTCAATATGTAAAGACCCTACTTCCACTACTCTCTGAGGAGAATGTATCCGATGAGTCATAACTCTTTGGGATTCTTTTTTTGCTCCATCTCTGTATTAAATAATCTTTAGTACTAGATGCTCATTATGATGACTTGGACCTATTCATCGAAGTTTGCAAATATGAGGGTGAAATTTAAATCATAACTTGACTTCAGAAAAGCAGAATATTTTTTGGCTAATTGTACCCAAGCAAAAATTCTAACCCTTAAATTCAATGAATCTGAACACCGGCCTTTTTTAATTTTTTATTCGCAGTGCTATGATTCTATTAAGATGTATATTTAATATTTGATTCTAGAAATGTTTTTTTAATTCTTAATCAGATACCTTAATTGAAAGTGTGGGCAGTTTTCCTAAAGAGAATTCCAGACTTTGGCTTTTAACTAATAGTTTATTAGTTACTAATATTAAATTCACCTTTAGAGTAAACTCTTGTGGAACAGTATATCTTATTGCAGCCAGGTTTGAATGTATTTATGTATTTGGTCTCCAGCCAATAGATTTAGATCACGGTGCAGTGTGATAGAGTATCCTAACAACAGAATATGATGAAATGTGCAAGAAAGAACTGCAGATTCTTGTTTAAATCGAGGATAGACACAAAATGCTGGAGTAACTCAGCGGGACAGGCAGCATCTCTGGAGAAAAGCTTCTCTCCTGAGATCCTGCCTGTCCCGCTGAGTTACTCCAGCATTTTGTGTCTACCCAAGATACTACCCAATCCTCAATTGCTTGTTGGATGCGAAGGAGGATTTTTCTTATTTTTACAGCCATTGATTCAAGGTACTCGCCTGGATATTTATAGAGTTTGATAGGTTAGATACAGATACATATATTTCAAGTATGATGGACTGTTTCACATTAACAACATTGCAGGAATTACTTAGCCATTGTCTCTTGCTTTGCTTTACTTTAGTAAATAATTTCCATTCCCTATGATATTGGTTCTATTAATTTTATTTAAAAGGAAGGTCCTCCCACCCATCCCTTTCCTCAACTCGGATTGCTTCTCTGACCTCTCTCCATGCTAAGAATTTGAGGTGGAGCAAATGGCTGATGCAAGATTGGATTGGTATTTTCTGTTTTTTCCACCCTTCCTATGAGGGCGAGAAGCCCTATTTTCACCCATCTTTGTTATTGCAGAGTGTTTTATGGTTTCAGATCCACATGCAAACACCCTCAAATTTGCAAATAACCAACCGCGTTAATGAACTGTACTGGGGAATGAACCTTAGCCACCTCAGGAGGTGCTTCATGGCGGAGGCCTTCCTGAGGTGCCATGGCCGGGGTGCCCACTGCAAGGTTCATCGGGACCGGCAACCCGCTGAGGGCTTGTCGGACGATGTAACCAGGAGAGAGCTGGAGACGGCGCATTTTCACTCTGACAAAGGAGGAGGCCCAGGACAGAAAAGTCAGATTGGGAATGGGAGGGGGAGTTGAAGTACTAAGCCACCAGGAGAACATTTTTCACTCTGACAATGGAGGAGGAACAGCTCCTCATATTTCGCTTGGGTAGTTTACACCCCAACGGTATGAACATTGACTTCTCTAACTTCAGATACCCCTTGCTTTCTCTCTCTCTCTCTCCATCCCCTTCTCCATTCTCCCACCAGTCTTACTGTCTCAGGCTATATTCTATCTTAGTCCTGCCCACTTCACTTACATCAATCTGAAAAAGGGTCTCGACACGAATCGTCACCCATTCCTTCTCTCCAGAGATGCTGCCTGTCCCGCTGAGTTACTCCAGCTTTTTGAGTCTACCAGAGAGCTGGAGACGTCGGGTGTGAGAGGTGTGGGCAGGTATGAAGTGAACCGGGGTAATGCCTCCAGCACCTTCAAGGTCAGCTGCAAGAGATGGCCCCGGCACATTGAAATGGCCAGGCGGGCCAACCGGACTTTGGACTTTGAATAATGCCGCCAATATTGGCGGCACCAGCATATGTAATATATGCAAAAATAATTTCACTGTGCAGCTACATATGTGATGAATAAAGCACGATTGAAATATTACTATTAGTGTTTGTGGGTAGTTCAACCCAAGAGTAAGCATAAAATGCAAGTTATATAGCCTAATGGAATTTATCTAGATTTCAACAGTTTCAATAGCTTCACTGGAACATGGTTAGCTTTGCTAATCGAGTTATACAATCTCACCTTCATCTAGCTTTAACAGTTCCCTGTTCTCTTTTGTGTAGGAAGGAACTGCAGATGCTGGTTTGAACCGAAGATAGATAGAAAAAGCTGGAGTAACTCAACATTTCTGGAGAGAAGGAATAGGTGACGTTTTGGGTCAAGACCCTTCTTCAGTCACCTATTCCTTTTCTCCAGAGATGCTTTCTATCCCGCTGAGTTACTCCAGCTTTTTGTGTCTTATCTTCGTCTTCTCTTTTACTATTCTCTTTTATTCAGTGAACATGGAAATCTCTTGTTGCCAATTTTATAATCCTTTGCCATATTTTTAAAATGTCCTTTTTGCAATTTTTGCAATTTTAAAATATTTTTATAGCTTTGCACAACAGTCCCAATTTTATTCTTTATTGTTACATTTATGAAATCTTTTTCTTTTGACGATATTGTTTCTTACATTTGTTGATGAGGATTGATTAACATCATAGTCCTCTTCTTCTTCATGCCTATGGCGTGCACAGCCTAAAGTTGTAGATCAAGGGGAGACATCCAGGCCAGGACAACATCAGCTACTGAGTGGATGGCTTTGATGCCAGCAGGGGAAATGAGCAGTCATTCACGATGTGCGATGGTCTGGTCTGGATGTTTGCAGTCGCAAGCAGGGCTGTCCCCACTTATCCCCACTTATGCGGGAGATGGGCTGTTCTTGCATGGAGGGTGTGGATTCTGTCCAGGGTTAGCCTTTCCTTTCCGCCAGAGATGCTGTCTAACCCACTGAGTTACTCCAGCACTTTGTGTCTATCTTCGGTTTAAACCAGCACCTGCAGTTCCTTCCTACACATCAAATGCTTAACCCCTGGTTCATTATTCATATTGTGTCTGTGCTTTTTAATTCTTAAAAATTGCACTTTTGAAAATCATCCTAAATAGATTTTAGAATTTTATCCCATTTAGATCTATTTTATGTCTGCTAGTCTATATAAAAATGGAAATATACTGGAACAATTATATTCTCATGACCCCCCCCCCCTACCCATCGTATTTATGCTCTCTGCAAGAACATCTAAATCTTAACCTAAAATACTCTTTTGCACCACCTGTCTTATGCCTAAGAGTGTTCTGAGAAAGAGAAAACCTTCCTCTACAGTATATACAGTATTTTGTTGCCATGTGTTAACCATCCTAGTCATTGTCTCTCAATTTGCTTATCCACTTGCCACTGATAACAACCCTGAGGTGAACAATTTAAAGATAATGCTCCTTCATCTAACCAATAACACCTTGTAATTATTTTGCTGTATCTCACAACTACATTAGTTACCATGCCACTGACAGTTTGTTTGATGCTCCAGATTCCAGCATCTGTACTCTCTTGTCTCTCCATGACCGCTAGTTATTGGCTCTCCCAGAAGGTTCAATTTCCGTTTACAAAATAATTTGACTATTTCCTATGTTCTTATTGTAATTCTAGCTAGACATGTTCCTTCCTCACCCTTTTGTTCACTTGATTATTAAACTGTCAAACATTTTACTCGAGATATGCATCATCAATACATTTTACATACATTCACTCCTCAGATCTGTCCACATCTTTGGTACCCAAAAATGCTGGAGAAACTTGGAGGGTGCAGCAGCATCTATGGAGCGAAGGAGATAGGCAACCCTTCTTCAGACCACATCTTTCATGTTATTTACATCGTCCTTAACTGTGCTATATTTGTAACCAAGATTAAATTGATTGTAAATTATTAATTACAAAGTCTCTTCTCTGTAGTCTCTATACTATAAATAGTGCCTAATGACATTTGTAGATGCATCTTATATGATTATTGGCTTTGGTGTGAATTTACTTTTAAGTGAGCTCAATCAAATGGAAATTAATTTGGAGCTCATTAGATGAGTCAGGAGTACAACTTCCTATTTCATCTTAAATCCTTTACATAACCTGCTCTTCTGATGATGAATGGTTTTGTATGATACTGACCTACAAAGGCATTGTATAATTGTGTCAAATCAATCAGCATTAACATTTCAGGTGTTCAAGATGGCTTGGATCTACATCGGTAGGTGGTTGTGTAGGGAGGAACTACAGATGCTGGTTTATACCGAAGATAGACACAAAATGCTGGAGTGACTCATCGAGTCTGGCAGCATCTCTGGAGAAAAGGAATAGGTGACATTTCGGATCGGAACACTGCTACAAACTGAAGAAGGGTTCCAACCCGAAATGTCATCTATTGCTTTTCTGCAGAGAATGTCCCTGACACACTGAGTCACTCCAGCATTTTTTGTCTATCTTCAGAAGGTAATTCAGTTTAGCTTAGTTATACAGCGTGGAAAGAGGCCCTTCGGCCCACCAGGTCCGCACCAACCAGCAATCTCTGCATGTTTACACTATCCTACACACACCAGGGACAATTTTTACATTCACCAAACTAATTTACCTACATACCTGTACGTCTTTGGAGTGGGGGAGGAAACAAAAGAGGAGGAAAATCCAAGCAGGTCACGGGGAGAACGTGCAAACTCCGTTCCGACAGCACCCGTAGTCGGGATCTAACCCGGGGTCTCCGGCGCTGCATTCGCTGTAAGGCAGCAACTCCACCGCTGCGCCACGTGACCGTCGGAGTTGGCTCAGTTTAAAAGACAAAGTGTAACAGGTGTGCTGCGGATTCATTCAAAATAAAACACAACAATTGCTAGATGTACTCAGCTAGTGAGCAACATCTGTAGAGGTTAAAACAAACAGTTTTTCAGATTATTAATGCAAAGCCTTGCTGGACCGAAGGGTCTGTTTCCGCGCAGTATCTTTAAAATCTAAAGTAAAGTCCAAAGACTTTGATAAGGCCATCAGAAAGGAAACGAGTTTTTGCTCAAAACTGGAGGATGTAAATTTGTCAGCCGTGTCAGGGCTTGTACATCATCACTAGTTGAAACCAAGTGGAAGCTCAGGTGACAGTGAAGCATCAGCCATGGACAAGCTCAATGGTTTCTAGGCTTGCTTCAATAGGGAGGACAATGATGTACCTGCTCAGACCCCCATTGCCCCAGATGGCATTATAATCTCAGTCACCAAGGCAATGCCAGAAGGTGCTTCATGAGGATGAACCCTGAGAATGTGTCTGGTCCTGATGGTGTGCCTGGCTGTGTTCTTAAACCCTGCCTGGCCCAACTGCTTGAATTTTTGTGGACATCTTCAACCTTTCATTATTAATCTTTCAGGTACTATCCCGATGTAACTGGAACGTCGAATTCTTAATTGTTAAACCATAATCAGTACAAATTGGGAACAACACTTCCTCCTTGTTAACCACCAGCACAGGAATACCTCAATGTTGGCTGCTCTGTCCCCAGTTCTATTCTACGCATGCCGTAACTGTGTGGCCTAACACAATTCCAACGACATCTTTACATTTTCTGGCGTTACGACCATTGTTAGAGAGGGCAAGGCAGTGGCGCAGTGGTTGAGTTGCTGTCTACAGCGCCAGAGACCCCGGTTTGATCCTGATTATGAGTACTCTCTGTCCGGAGTTTGTATGTTCTCCCTGCGAATGCGCGAGTTTACTCCGGGTGCTCCGGTTTCCTCAAACATTCCATGATGTCTATGAAAGTAAGCATGTAGGTACAGCAGGCAGTGAAGAAAGCGAATGGCATGTTGGCCTTTATAACAAGAGGAATCGAATACAGGAGCAAAAAGGTCCTTCGGCAGTTGTACAGAGCCCTAGTGAGACCACACCTGGAGTATTGTGTGCAGTTTTGGTCCCCTAATTTGAGGAAGGACATTCTTGCTATTGAGGGAGTGCAGCGTAGGTTTACAAGGTTAATTCCCGGGATGGCGGGACTGTCATATGCTGAGAGAATGGAGCAGCTGGGCTTGCACACTCTGGAGTTTAGAAGGATGAGAGGTGTTCTCATTGAAACATATACGATTGTTAAGGGTTTGGACTCGCTAGAGGCAGGAAACATGTTCCCAATGTTGGGGGAGTCCAAAACCAGGGACCACAGTTTAAGAATAAGGAGTAAGCCATTTAGAACAGAGACTAGGAAACACTTTTTCTCACAGAGAGTGGGGAGTCTGTGGAATTATCTGCCTCAGAGGGTGGTGGGGGCGGGTTCTCTGGATGCTTTCAAGAGAGAGCTAGATAGGGCTCTTAAAAATAGCGGTCAGGGGGTATGGGGAGAAGACAGGAACGGGTTACTGATTGGGGATGATCAGCCATGATCACATTGAATGGCGGAGCTGGCTCGAAGGGCCTAATGGCCTATTCCTGCACCTATTGTCTATTGTCTATTGACATGCCGGTTTATAGGTAATTTGGCTTCAGTAAACTGTCCCTAGTGCGTAGGAGAACGACTGCGTGGGTGATCGTTGGTCGGCGTGGACTCGATGGGCTGAAGGGCCTGTTTCTATGCAGTACCTCCAAACTAAACTAACCTAAAATAACTGGTAATGATGAGTCAGAGTACTAGAGAGAGATAAAAATGGATTGAATGGTATCAGAACAACGCAGGCAAGACCAAGGAGCTCATTGTTGAATACAGGAGGGGAACCCATGATCCATGTACCTGTCTTCACTGAGGAGAAGGTCACCAGCTTCCCGTTCAGTCTGTGCATATCCTGGGCCCAACGCATTGATGCGATCAAAACGAAAGCTGATCAATGCCTCTACCTCCTTAGAAGACTGAGGTATGATGAAGAATCCACTATAATAGGTATATGGTAGAGATCGCACTGACTGGCAATATCACAGCCTGGTTTGGCAACTCGAATACCGTGGAACAATGAAGATTACAGAGGGTGGTAGACACTGCCTGGCCCATCACAACCACTGACATTCCCACCATTGAAGGGTGGTCAGTACATATTGTTACCATATAACAATTACAGCACGGAAACAGGCCATCTCGACCCCTCTAGTCCATGCCGAACACATAATCTCCCCTAGTCCCATATACCTGCGCTCAGACCATAACCCTCCATTCCTTTCCCATCCATATAACTATCCAATTTATTTTTAAATGATAAAAACGAACCTGCCTCCACCACCTTCACTGGAAGCTCATTCCACACAGCTACCACTCTCTGAGTAAAGAAGTTCCCCCTCATGTTACCCCTAAACTTCAGTCCCTTAATTCTCAAGTCATGTCCCCTTGTTTGAATCTTCCCTACTCTCAGTGGGAAAAGCTTTTCCACGTCAACTCTGTCTATCCCTCTCATCATTTTAAAAACCTCTATCAAGTCCCCCCTTAACCTTCTGCGCTCCAAAGAATAAAGCCCTAACTTGTTCAACCTTTCTCTGTAACTTAGTTGCTGAAACCCAGGCAACATTCTAGTAAATCTCCTCTGTACTCTCTCTATTTTGTTGACATCCTTCCTATAATTAGGCGACCAAAATTGTACACCATACTCCAGAATTGGCCTCACCAATGCCTTGTACAATTTTAACATTACATCCCAACTTCTATACTCAATGCTCTGATTTATAAAGGCCAGCACACCAAAAGCTTTCTTTACCACCCTATCTACATGAGATTCCACTTTCATGGAACTGTGCACAGTTATTCCCAGATCCCTCTGTTCACCTACATTCTTCAATTCCCTACCATTTACCATGTACGTCCTATTTTGATTTGTCCTGCCAAGATGTAGCACCTCACACTTATCAGCATTAAACTCCATCTGCCATCTTTCAGCCCACTCTTCCAACTGGCATAAATCTCTCTGTAGACTTTGAAACTCTTCTTCATTACCCGCAACCCCACCTATCTTAGTATCATCTGCATACTTACTAATCCAATTTACCACACCATCGTCCAGATCATTGATGTACATGACAAACAACAGTGGACCCAACACAGATCCCTGTGGCACCCCACTCGTCACTGGCCTCCAACCTGACAAACAACCATCCACCATTACTCTCTGGCATCTCCCATTCAGCCACTGTTGAATCCATCTTGCTACTCCACCATTAATACCCAACCATTGAACCTTCTTAACCAACCTTCCATGAGGAACCTTGTCAAAGGCCTTACTGAAGTCCATATACACAACATCCACTGCTTTACCCTCATCAATTTCCCGAGTAACATCTTCAAAAAATTCAAGAAGATTAGTTAAACATGACCTTCCAGGCACAAATCCATGTTGACATGGATGGGTGACGTTACAGCACTCTCTCCTTGGGATGTTGCTCTGATCCCTTTAACTGGCTGATGGGCCAGGAGAGGCCAATCCCCGGCACTATTGGTAACAGCTCGGCCCAATTAGCTGATATTGGTTGGCTACTTGAACTTTGTATAAGAAGGAACTGCAGATGCTGGTTTAAACTGAAGATAGATACAAAATGCTGGAGTAACTCAGAGGGACAGGCAGCATCTCTGGAGAGAAGGAATGGGTGACGTTTCATGGGGATGACCCATCTTCAGACTATTTGTGTCTATCTTTGGCCACCTGAACTTTGTCAGCCTACTCCCTGTAAAAAGCAAGGTAGTCAAGAGTGTTTTATTGTCATATGTCCCAGAACAATGACATTCTTACTTGCAGCAGCACAACAGATTATGTAAACATAATTCACTGTAAACAATATAATAAATGAGAAAAAAAGTCAGTATATTAAAAACAACAAAGCACACATAAACAAACAATAATAGTGCAAAAAGATAAAACCAATGCCCCCATGTCTATGTAGTTCAGAGCTTATTTGGAGGTTGTAGTGTTTATTAGCCTGATGGTTGTGGGGAAGAAGCTGCTCCTAAACCTGGACATTACAGTTTTCAGGCCTGAGGGAGAAGGGAGACAAATTGGAGCACAAATTGCTAGCTGTATTCCCTGTCACAGGTTTGAGGAAGACTGAGCCACTGGGCCAACCCAAGACCACTGTGTGGTCAAGACTGGACTGACGGGATAGAAGCCCCAGACAGCCATCACCTCTACATGAGGCTGCGACTGAGTCTCTAAACAAGCCTGAGATGGCAGAATCTCTGCCTGCCACAGACAATGAGGGTCTGTGCCCACATACACACACACACAGGCGAAGACTGGCCAACAGGGTAATCCAGAGACCACCAGCATCACCTCTTCAAGCCTAAAGCTGAGCTGCCAGGAAGAAACCTGTACTGTCAGCACCTCCTCTTGAGGCAAGGGTGAACCCGAGATCGCCACGCCTCCTCCTTCGAAGACCAGGACTAAGCTGCTGGGACAAGCCCGAGATCACCAGCACCATCGCACATGTGCTCTGACGAAGAGGGACAGTGCCCCCATGCGGTCCTGGACTTGCTTGCCACTGGTAATAGAATAAATCACGTGAGTCGACCCCACAGCGAATGTCGGTGTGGTCACTGCCGAACCCGCATTGTCCCCGATGCCACCATATAACAACCAAAAAGTAGCTAACTAGTAATGCCCTTATTGGTGCCCTTCACTTAGGTTGCAGTAATGATTCTTCCTCATAATATGAAACATATAATAAGTACATATGCTATTTGTATGCATTCTTGATACAGTTTTGAATATATATGGTGAAAGAAGTGTAAAAAGAATTTGATTGAGCGTGATGAAAAGATTTGCAAACAGACTGGTGATTAAAGAATAAGGGGCAACCCAAAGATCTTTTGTAAGCATATAATGACCCTGTCCCACTTAGGAGGCCTAAACAGCAACCTCTGGTGACCTTGCCCGCCACCCAAGATTTCCATCAGGTCACAGGAGGTTCCCCTAATGGTCGAAAGTGGTTTCCGCGTGGTCGAGGCTTCATCTAGGTTGCTGCTATTTTTTCATCATGATTAAAACCGGCCTCGACTAAAAATCGGTTGCCATTTTAAAAATCCATAAGTTTTTTGTCGCAGGTCTAGTCGAAGCCGGTTTTCTTCATAGTCGAGGAAGGTTTTCAACATATGCGTGGGAGGTGGTAAGAGGTTGCAGGTCACCTCGACTGATTTTTTTTTGGGTTGCGGGCAAGGTCACCAGAAGTTGCTGTTTAGGTCTCTTAAGTGGGACAGGGGCTATAGGTAAATAAAGAATGGACCCATTAGGGTCTAAAAAGGGACCTTTTCTGTGTAGGCAGAGGGCACAGCTAAAATACTGAATGGGTCCTTTAGTTTAGAGATACAGCGCATAAACAGGCCCTTCGGCCCACCGCGTCCATGCCGACCAGCGATCCCCGCACATTAACACTATCCTACACACACTAGGGGCAATTTTTACATTATACCAAGCCAATTAACCTACAAACCTGTACGTCTTTGGAGTGTGGGAGGAAACCGAAGATCTCTGAGAAAACCCACGCAGGTCACGGGAAGAACGTCCAAACTCCGTACAAACACCGGTAGTCAGGATCGAACCCGGGTCTCCAGTGCTGCATTCGCAGTAAATCAGCAACTCTACCGCTGCGCCACCGTGACAGCTTCTCTTTAGTAATAATAGATACAATGTCATATTAAGGGAGGAGAAAGCAGAGAAATTTTAAAGGATTGAAGATAAAGATTAGGTAGCTAATGGATTTGCAGACAAACAAAGTAATTCCGTGCAAATGGAATGCATTCATGTTGCTGATGATAACAGCAGTATATTAGAGGAGGCTCTGGTATTAGTTTTCCATTACAATTAGAAAAGAAAATAGTGTCAGAAAATCAGGCTGCTGCAAATATTTCAAAGAAAAATGGGGAGACGCCCACAAAGAAATGCCAGTTAATTCGAAATCAGTGGTGGTGATTTTCTTTAAGAGAGAATTATTTAGGAGAAAACTCTCTCCGGAAAAAATATGAGCTGATATAATTCATTAATAATCTCAATTTTGTAAGAAAAATGTTATGTATAAAATGTTCGGCAGCATATCTTTATTATGTTTTCAAAAACAGTTTTGGACTCGATACTCAAGATGCATTTCCTACGACTCATAAAGCAAATAAGAACCATTAGCAATGGGTTATAAACTAGAGAGTAATGGATTAGTAAGTTACTTATTCAATATGTATCAACATTAAAGGGCATGAATATTAATTTATATATTTATAGATATCTGTTGTGTGACATGGATAGAATCAAAATGAATGATTGCCATACTTTAGTTTTCATTTTGGGTGTTGGTCTATGATAAAGGGCTTTTTTACTATTTTTTAAATGATTTTAAGAGATTGTTGATAAAACGAGTAGGAAAGAACTGCAGATGCCAGTTTAAAGCGAAGGTTGACAGAAGATAGATTGGTGATAAAATGAGTTTTATGTATCCTGATTGCAGTTAGTTTTCCAGCAAAGTTTAGGGCTAAGAAAGTGGGATAACATGGAACTAGCGTGAATGGGCGATCGATGGTTGGTGTAGATTTGCTGGGCCTGTTTCATGCTGTATCACTAAACTAAATATCTCAGGATATTATGAAGTGTGATTAAGTACTGTCCAGCACAAACGCATTCTCAGATTGTTTAAGAAGGAACTGCAGATGCTGGAAAATTGAAGGTACACAAAAATGCTGGAGAAACTCAGCGGGTGCAGCAGCATCTATGGAGCGAAGGAAATGGGCAACGTTTCGGGCCGAAACCCTTCTTCAGACTGAGAAGGGTTCTCAGATGTTCTTTTACTGTCCTGTGACGGTGTTGTCACGCAGCCTTAGCAAGAAAAATGTCAATTATTTTGTTTGATAAAGCCATTCAACTTCCAGATATCCATGATAAAAACCAAACCCATTCTCTTGACCTTGTGCTATTTAACAAAAAAATGTTGTGTAAATGATGAGGATTTGGGGCATTGTGAAATAAAGGAACCAAATATTTATTGATTAAAATTGAAATAATCGGGGAACTTTGGTCCACTATGACACAATAGCATATTTAACTCATTTGTATGCAGCAAACCTGTGCCTGAAGAGCATTTGTGCTGACTCTTTTATTTTTACAATTCATTTCAACATGACACAGGGACTTCTCACCAAGATGGACGTGGACTTGGCCGATTTAGATTTGTAGTTACAGGGAATTGCTCTGCCAAGGACAAGAAGGCTTTGCAGAGAGTAGTGCCTTCGGCCGAACGTACTATGGGAACTTCACTTGCCCCCCTGCAGGAACTATACATCAGGAGGTGCAACTCCAGAGCCAACAATATCATGAGAGACCCCTTCCACCACTGCAACGGACTGTTCCAGCTGCTACGGTCAGGCAAACGCCTCCGTTGCCATACGGTGAGAACGGAGAAGTTGAGAAGGAGTTTCTTCCCAGAGGCCATTCGGACTGTAAACGCCTATCTGACCAGGGACTAACTCTACTGAACGTTTTTCCTTCCATTATTTATTATGTAAAAGAATATGTGTGTTATGATTGTGTTTATAGTTTGTTTGGTTGTTTGTTTGTTTGTCTTTTGCACAAAAGTCCGCGAGCATTGCCACTTTCATTTCACTGCACATCTCGTATGTGTATGTGACAAATAAACTTGACTTGACTTGACTTGACTTGACTTGACTATCTGCTCATGGCTAATGTCAGGATTTCTTCATGTGATAATTGTACTGGCCCTGCCTGAACAATGTGGTTGTACTTGAAGACCCTTCTGAAGAAGGGTCTCAACCCGAAACGTCACCCATTCCTTCTATGCAGAGATGCTACCTGCCCCGCTGAGTTACTCCAGCATTTTGTGTCTATCCTTGGCTATACTTACTAAATCCCTCTGGGTGTGATGTGAACATGTGCACTGGTAGCAATGCTGCTGGTTTCCACAATACTCTAAATGGGCTGAATGTTTAGTTTAGCTCAGAGATACGGCATGGAAACAGGCCCTTCGGCCCACCAGGTCCGTGCCGACCAGCGATCCCCGCACATTAACACTATCCTACTCCCACTAAGGACAATTTTACATTTTAATACCAGGCCAATTAACCTACAAACCTGTACGTCTCTGGAGTGCGGGAGGAAACCGAAGGTCTCGGAGAAAATCCACCCGGTCGCGGGGAGAATGTACAAACTTTCTACAGGCAACACCCGTAGTCAGGATCGAACCCAGGACTTTGGCACTGTAAGCACTGTAAGGCAGCAACTCTACTGCTATGCCACTGTGTCGCCCAATGCGGGCACAATCCACTACAAAACTAAATGAAGGATGCAAAGAACTGACGTGATGCAGTTCTTTCAGTGGACTGAGCAGGAACATATCAAACGTAACTTGGAGCTGCCATATCCAGGTCTGGAATCCCTCTACAGAGATAGTGCTTCCCTATTGCTGGTTGAAGATGAGAGATTGTTTGATGCTTCTCCAGGTCATCCAGTGGTGGGTCTTTACTATGAGAAGCTGCTACTTCCCTTCTGATATTTACTGCAATTGTTTGCAATTGCTAAACCGTTTTTGATTTATCGCTATGTCATCCAAAATGTTGAAAAAGTTTCATACATGTGTAGGAAGGAACTGCAGGTGCTGGTTTAAACTGAAGTTAGACACAAAAAGCTGGAGTAACTCAGCAGGTCAGATAGCATCTCTGGAGAAAAGGAATAGGTGACATTTTGGGTCGAGGCTGAAGAAGGGGTCTCAAGCTCTTTGGATTAATTTTTCACCGCATGTACAGTGTAGTTGAGCGTGTGCTAACATCGTTCGGCTTTGCATGCTGTTACCATCCTTACCATTGTTCAAAAATCATAATTGCATCTTTGTTACTGGTTGCTATAACAGAAAAAGTGATTTATATAAAATTACAGATGTGACCACATAGAACAATCAGGTAAATTACAGAGAATTCACAGAAAAGAGGATATATGATTAAGGGGCAACATACCAAGTATTAAGCTCTTTAAAATGATATATATTGTTAAAGGACAAAGGTAGCTTAAAGATGTAAGCAGCAGTATTGATTGTGTAAGTTGCATCTTCACAAAGAAATGGGAAGAAATTGACATTATAGTGGAGGAGTAGGTTGCAGAGAAAATGGCAAGACATAGCAATGTTACAAAATTTTGAGATTTAAAAAATCAAGTCTGCAATTTATCCCATCAAAGCATAAAAATAAGTTTAATTTGACACCTAATTCACTTTCATATCTTCAGTATTAAAAACGTTATGGCCATTTTCATACTCGGAAATTAGCATCTTGTTCACTATTGCTTTTCCATTGACTTACCTCAAAAGCTGTGATCAAGGACAGTCAAAAGCCCATAGCTTTCTTAAAAATTAAGAGAACTGAATGAAATGTTCAGTTATTATAGATTGAAGCATTCTGAAACAAATATTTAAAAAAAACAATCTTACTTGGATGACCTGAAATTAAAGCATATAATTAGTTAGTTACCTAATTGTAACAAATTACAAAATTCAATTACTAGATCTAAACATCTATCCATTTCTTAAGAAAAGGTTAACATTTTTAAATAGCCTAAGTGTCCAAATAACATTCACACAAGAATTCACAATATAACATGATTTTAAAATCTCATTGTCATGATTTATGGGCCAAATGGAAGGAATTTAGTGTCTAATTCCCGTAAATTAATGGCCATTTAAATCATACTGCGAGTGAGATTTTGTGGAACGCGATCGTTTGTAACGTTGCGGTTGCGGTGAATTTAAACCCCATATCGGCAGGAAAAATACTGGCGGTTCGTATGGGCCCTTAATCACATTTACGTGAGATCCGTCCCGTTGTCGGCGTTTTCACGGCAGGAAGGAGAAAATGGCATTTTAATCCCACCCCCCCTCAAAGGCTCCAAAGTTGCGCACACGGCCAGTGGCAGAACAGCAGCGCCGCTGAAGGTAAGTTTTGTAACATACCTACAAGATATAGATAGAAAGGAGACACTAATTAAGTCGGCAATATTCACATGCAATGGTTTTTAGGTTACAGAGAGAAAAATAGTTGAAGATTGCAGAAGATCTGACCAGTTTTTTAACCCACAATGATATGAGACTAATGCAAGAGGATAGGAAAATTGTAAACGTTATTCAAAAGGGAATTTTCCCTATGATCATACGACCGCACGTGGCGCAGTGGTAGAGTTGTTTCCTTACAGCATTCACAGAGCCAGAGACCCAGGTTCGATCCTGACTATGGGTGCTGTCTGTACGGAATTTGTACGTTCTCCCCGTGAGGAAGAAGATTGGACTGTTTTGCCTTCCATCGCAGTGAGGAATGTGGGGAATCCCTAGTGTGTGTAGGAAAGTGTTAATGTGCAGAGATCACTGGTCAGCGCGTAGTCAGCAAGCCCGCTTCCATGCTGTATCACTAAAACTAAAAACTAAATAAGATGTATGGTGAAGAATCAAAGAGCAATCTGAAGGGCCTGTCCCACTTTCACGACCTAATTCACGACCTTTTTTACTCGTGGATATTTTTCATCATGTTGAAAGAACGCCCCGACCTACTTGATGCCACGAGTACCTACGACTAGCATCACGACCTACCTACGACCTACCTACGACCTCGTGACGACCATGCTGCGAGTACGAGTCAAGGGCAAACTTGGCAGAGGTCGTGAATTAGGTCATGAAAGTGGGACAGGCCCTTTACAAACCAAAACAAAAACAATGGGGGTAAATCCGAGTTTTGGAGCACCATTGAAATGATGGCACCATTTGTTTCAAAGCCAGAGGATAAGGAGCTACAGTGCAAATGTAGCATTATCTAAAGGCTGGTATTCAAAGCATATTTAATTTAAACAGTGATGAAGATCTACAGCTTGAAAGATTTGAACTTTTCAGTTTAACAAATCTAGCCCGGTGCTGATATTCTTCAATTACATACGTGTATAGGTGTGTGTGTGCTCTTAAATGAGGACTAAATTACACAAGAGCCACGTATCCTCTTGGCAATACTACCTCTGACACCATAGAAACACCATACACAAAGAGAAGATATAATCTAAACTGGAGTAGAATTTGTTGTAAGTGTTACTTTGGTCTGATACATCCTGCCTGCATCTATTTTAACTTAAAAAAAAATAGTGATGTGTAAATATATTGCTTATATAGGATTATAAGGAAGAGCTGCAGAATGTTGTTTCTCTGAAGAACATGTCAAGGCTATCAGACCATGGAACCAGTTGTAAGGTTGCCATAGGAACGGATACCACTTTGTACCCAGGGGTTCTGCGTCAAAGATCTTATAACATGAGCGACGTTGAAATTGAACAAGACTTTGCTGATGTATGAAATTATTTTGCAATCTTTTAATTGTAAGATAAACATATGCTACTTATCATTTTAGCACTGATATTGATGATGTTGACTCATTCTGGGGAATTTATTTTCTGTTCTGTGTTTAGTCACGTCTCTGTAAACCTTTCTTTGCATGTCTTAATTTATGCTTGTCACTTAAGGGACTGTCCCACTTAGGAGATTTCTTCGGCGACTGCCGGCGACTGTCGCAGTCGTAGCAGGTTGCCGAATAAGCGGCGACTGGACCCCCCCTCTATGACAATGTCTACGACAAGCTACGACAATCTACCACCTAGTCGACGTCAAACTACGGCATGCTACCGACAACCGGTGACCCATTAGGGCGTCCACTTACGACCACACCTACGACAACCTACGACCACACAGGCGACAACCTACGGCAACTAAAGTCAACCTACGTTCACCCACGACAAGCAACGACCCTGTTGGCGACAACTGCAGCCAACTGAAGATAATTCAGTCGCAGGTACCTTTGCCAGTTGACGTAGGTTGATGCAGGTAATCGCCAATGGAATTCACCGAGGTCAGCACCCGGCGACAACCAATGTCACGTGCATCATCCTGGCGACAACGTACAGCATCACCTACGACAGGAGAATTCAAGCTACGTCAAGCCCACAGTCGCCGAAAAGGTTTGAATATTTCAAAATCCTGCAGCAACCAGAATAACGTTACGACTCTTTAGGCAACTTGAGGAGACTACTCACGACCATACTGGCGTCACCCCATGACCATGTGACGGCAGCCTAGACACATGTAGTCGGCAAAAAAATTGCCTAAGTGGGACAGGCCCTTAATGAAGAGATTGATTAAAGAGCAGCTAATTATTTTACCCATAACTGGAACATGTGTCTTGCCTCCACGCTATGTTTTAATTGAAGAATCTTTATCAGTACCACGCTAGATTCTTAAACTGAAAAGTTCAAACCTTTGAAGCTGCAGAACTTCATCACAGTTTAAATTCAATATGATTTGAATATCAGCCTTTAGATAATGCTACATATGCAGTGTAGCTTCTGATCCTCTGGCTTTGTAACTAATTGTGCCGTCATTTCAATGCTGCTCTTAAACTCTGATTTATCCCCATTGCTTTTGTTTTGGTTTGTTAGATTGCTCTTCGATTCTTCACCATACATCTTATTTAGTTTTTAGTTTTAAATATACAGCGCGGAAACTATCCTAACACTATCTAACACTATCCTACACCCACCAGGAACAATTTTACATTTTAATACCAGGCCAAATAACCTACAAACCTGTACGTCTTTGGATTGTGGGAGGAAACCAAGGATCTTGGAGAAAACCCATGCGGTCATAGGGAGAACATACCCTTATTCAGGATCAAACCCGGGTCTCTGGCACTGCAAGCACTGACTGTGGCCCGTGGTTCTGGACTCCCCCAACAGTGGGACGATTTTTCCTGCATCCAGCTTGTCCAGTCCTTTTATAATAGGTTGATAAATAACTAAAAAGTAAAGCTGAAATTGGAATATAAAAAGGCCAGCTTTAGAGTCAATAGACAATAGACAATAGGTGCAGGAGTAGGCCATTCAGCCCTCCGAGCCAGCATAGCCTTTCAATGTGATCATGGCTGATCATCCCCAATCAGTACCCCGTTCCTGTTTTCTTCCCATATCCCCCGACTCCGCTATCTTTAAGAGCCCTATCTAGCTGTCTCTTGAAAGTATCCAGAGAACTGGCCTCCAACTGAGGGAGAGAATTCCATAGACTCACAACTCTCTGTGAGAAAAAGTTTTTCCTCATCTCCGTTTCAAATGGTTTACCCCTTATTCTAAGACTGTGGCCCCTGGTTCTGGACTCCTCCAACATCGGGAACATGTTTCCTGCCTCTAGCGTGTCCAAACCCTTAACAATCATATATGTTTCAATAAGATACCCTCTCATCCTTCTAAGCTCCAGAGTGTACAAGCCCAGCCGCTCCATTCATAGGGTGATACTATCATGGAATTATATTGTGCGGCAAGTTGGGCCGAAGGGCCTGTTTCTACGCAGCATCACACTATGACTTTAAAGCAGGCCTTTTATATTCCAATTCAGCAATACTTTTTAGTTGTTTATCTGATTGATAAGTTTGCAGTTGACATGAAAATTGGCAGAGTTCGAGATAACTGAGGTAGGCTGTCAAAGGATACATCAGGATATAGATCAGTTGGAAATATGGGCAGAGAAATGGTAGCTGTAGTTCCACATGGACAAGTGTGAGGTGTTGCATTTTGGGAGGTCAAATGTAGGAGACAGTATATAGAACATGGCAGGATGTGTGGGACTATTGAGTTACAGCAGGATCTCAGGTGCAAGTCCATCGCTCTCTGAAAGTGGCAGCGCAAGAAGAGACGTTGATAGAGAAGCATACATATTTGTATCTATCGGGGCATGTCCCCCACAACTCTCACCAACTTCTACAGATGCACTATAGAAAGCATTCTATCAGGATGCATCACAGCTCGGTTTGGGAACATCTCCATCAAAGACCTCAGGAAATTGCAGCGAATTGTGGACGCAGCCCAGACCATCACACAAACTAACCTCCCTTCTATGGACCCCATTTATACCTCACACTGCCTTGGCAAGGCCAGCAGCATAATCAAGGATGAGTCGCACCCTGGCCACTCCCTCTTCTCCCCTCTCCCATCAGGCAAAAGACACCGTAAGTAGCTCGATTGTAATCATGTATTGTCTTTCCGCTGACTGGATAACACGCAACAAAAGCTCTTCACTGAACCTCAGTAAACATGACAATAAACTAAACTGAACTCATTGAGTAGGGTTATTGACATGTCATGTTACAGCTGTGTGAAACTTTGGTTAGCATATATTTGAAATATTGTGTGTAGTTCTGGTCACTCCATTACAGGAAGGATGTGAAAGTTTTGGAGAAACCATTGATCAAGAGTTAAGAGTGTTTTACTGTCATATGTCCCGGATGGGACAATGAAACTCTGCAGCACAACAGAATATGTGAATATGTACCACATCAGCCGGTCTCCTCTCCATCCACAAGTCCAACCTCCGCAGTTTTGGGGACAGAGCCTTTTCCAGGGCAGCTCCCAGGCTCTGGAACTCCCTCCCCCAACTGATCCGCAATTCCGTGTCCCTCACCATCTTCCAGTCCCGCCTCAAGACCCTTCTCTTCACCTCTGCCTATCCTTAGCCCCACGTCCCCGTCCCTTCTCATCTGTGCATTAATTGCCTCATATTGTGTTTTGTATTGAATTCTGTCTTTACTTTGTGTACTAGTCATGTCTCTACTATTTATTTCATTCCCCTTACATGTTTTTCCTCTACCTGTTAAATTTTTGTAAGGTGTCCTTGAGACTCTTGAAAGGCGCCCATAAATAAAATTTATTATTATTATTATTATAACGGGGGAAAAAAAGAAAGAGTTCAATAAATAACAAATATAGTGCAAATTACAAATAATAATATAGTCTTTTGCAGTTCAGAGCTCAGAGCTTATATGTTGTGTTTAATAGCCTGATGGCTGTGGGGAAGCAGCTGTTCCTGAACCTGGATGTTACAGTTTTCAGGCTCCTGTACCTTCTTCCTGATGCCAATGGGGAGATGAGTGTGTGGCCAGGATGGTATGGGTCCTTGATGATTTTGGCTGCCTTTTTGAGGCAGCGACTACGATAGATCCCTTCGATGGTGGGGAGGTCAAAGCCGGTGATGGACTGGGCAGTGGTCACAACTTTTTGTAGTCTTTTTCGCTCCCTGACGTTCAAGTTGCCGAACCAGGCCACGATGCAACCAGTCAGAATGTTCTCTACCGTGTACCTGTAGAAGTTTAGGGGAATCCTCTTCGACATGCCGATTCTGCATAATCTTCTCAGGAAGTAACATAGAAACATAGAAAATAGGTGCAGGAGTAGGCCATTCGGCCCTTCGAGCCTGCATCGCCATTCAATATGATCATGGCTGATCATCCAACTCAGTATCCTGTACCTGCCTTCTCTCCATACCCCCTGATCCCTTTAGCCACAAGGGCCACATCTAACTCCCTCTTAAATATAGGCAATGAACTGGCCTCAACTACCTTCTGTGGCAGAGAATTACAGAGATTCCATCAGTGTGCTGGGTCCAGGAAAGATCTTCTGATATTTGCAAAGGATTCTGATATAAACAGGATTGTGGGTCCTCATCCTCCCCCTACCAAAGTCCACAATCAGTTCCTTGGTCTTACTGATGTTGAGAACCAGGTTGTTGTGCTGGCACCATTTGGTCAATCGGTCGATCTCACTTCTATACTCTGACTCGTCCCCATCTGTGATTCGTCCAACCACAGTAGTGTCGTCAGCGAACTTGATGATGGAGTTCGCACTATGCCCAGCTACGCAGTCATGGGTATAGAGTGAGTAAAGCAGGAGGCTGAGCACGCAGCCTTGAGGTGCTCCCGTACTAATTGTTACTGAGGATGAATGGTTCCTCCAATTCGAACAGACTGGTCTGTGGATGAAGTCGAGGAACCAATTGCAGAGGGATGCACAGAGACCCAGTTCCGTGAGCTTGGTAACCAGCTTTTAAAAAAAAAATGTATTCAATTATTAAAAATAATATTTACACTACAATAAAACAAGCCAGAACCCACCACCATAATACAATACAAACATGTATCCATAATAAACTACTATACAACTATGTTACAATCCTTATTGAGGATACATTCAACACCCTGCGGAGCCCAGCGGTCCCGGAACTCCCTCAGGGTGCCCGTAGACAGGGCGTATTACCTTTCTAACCGCACCCGGGCACGGACGTATCCCCGGGAAAGGGTCAGGCAGCCGGCTCGGGTAGAGCCCTCCACCCTGGCACCGTGACTCGCTGATGGCCAGCTTGGCCAGGCCCAGGAGCAACTCAACCAGGACATCTTCAGCCCTACCCTCTCCCCTACGCACAGGGTGTCCAAAGATGAGGATGGTGGGTGAAAAATGCAGCCAGAAGGCAAGGAGCAGCCCCTTTAGATATTCAAACAGTGGCTGCAGCCTCACACACTCCATGTACACGTGCTACACAGATTCTTCCAGCCCGCAAAAAGTGGCAGGCGGCTGGCGAGTCTGTGAACCGCGAGAGAAACAGGTTGCAGGGAACACCTCGGTGCAATACCCTCCACCCCAGGTCCCTTGGTAACCAGCTTTTTTTTTTTTTTTTTTTTAATCAAAAATATTTATTCAAATATTAAAATAGTATTGACACTACAATAAAACAAAACACCACCATAATACAAGACGAACAAATATGCTCAGCAACTGCTAAACAATTATATTGCAATACTTGTCAAGGATACATTCAACCCCCCTCGGTGCCCAGCGGTCCCGGAACTCCCTCAGGGTGCCCGTAGACAGGGCGTATTCCCTTTCCATCCGCTCCCGGGCACGGACGTATCCCCGGAAAAGGGGCAGGCAGCTGGCTCGGGTAAAGCCCTCCACCGTCTGGCGCCGTGACTCGCGGATGGCCAGCTTGGCCAGGCCCAGGAGCAACTCAACCAGGACATCTTCAGCCCTACCCTCTCCCCTACGCACAGGGTGTCCAAAGATGAGGATGGTGGGTGAAAAATGCAGCCAGAAGGCAAGGAGCAGCCCCTTTAGATATTCAAACAGTGGCTGCAGCCTCACGCACTCCATGTACACGTGGTACACAGACTCTTCCAGCCCGCAAAAGTGGCAGGCGGCTGGCGAGTCTGTGAACCGCGTCTTGGTAACCAGCTTGGAAGGGATGATGGTATTAAACACTGAGCTGTCATCTATAAAAAACAGCCTGACGTGGGTGTTTTTATTGTCCAAGTGGTCCAATGCGGAGTGGAGAGCCAGTGAAATCGCATCCTCCATTGATCTGTTGTGGCGGTAGGCGAACTGTAGTTGGTCGAGGTTTTTGTCGAGGTAGGAGTTGATGTGCACCATAACCAAACTCTCAAAGCACTTCATCACCACCGGCGTTAGTGCCACTGGTCGATAGTCATTGAGGCACGTCACCTTACTCTTCTTGGGCACCGGTATTATTGATGCCGACCCTGACATGATCCTGATGTGTTTCATTTCACAGAGGAATTTGTAAATTCACTTGTAAAAAGGCAATTTCTTTATGGATGGCATGTGAGTACCCTGAATCATTTTTGAATTAGAAGTGGGATAGTTTGTGCTGACATTTTTCAGAGGGACAGGATCCATCAGATATAATGATATTGGTGAAAAGACTGCAAATGACAATGACATGTTTTGCAGTGCCTTTTCATCCAGCTGCTTTTGAGACTCTTGTCTGCTGCAAGAGATCCACTGGGGATTGGTGGCAAGTTGGGCGGAAGGGCCTATTTCCATACTGTATGCCTCTATGACTCATGAGGGCCATCATGTACAAAATTAAAACATGTTCAGGAAGGAGCTGCAGATGCTGGTTCAAACATGAAAAGCTGGAGTCACTTAGCAGGGCAGACAGCAACTCTAGAGAGAAGGAATGGGTGACTTTTCGGATCAAGTCCCTTCTTCAGACTGTCTCCTTCTTCTACCTACATATGGTGTGCACCGCCTAAAGTTGCAGGTCAACTTGCTCTGTTTGATCTTGTTTGTGCACGTCGGGTTGATTGCATTAGTCGAAACAGGGTGGACACGTGAAGGTTGCCATCTCCCACCCCTTCAGACTGTCTAACAAGCAGGAGGAGAAAGACCGTTCTTCCGTCTGAGGAAGGGTCTCGACCCGAAACGTCACCCATTCCTTCTCTCCAGAGATGCTGCCTGTCCCACAGTCTATCTACGGCTTAAACCTGCATCTGCAGTTCCATCCTACACATTTTGTGCGCTGAGTTACTCCAGCATTTTGTGTCACTAATTATATCGTTTGTTGTCCTACTTGACAAATGTTGTTTGCCTTTCGGCAGATCAGGCATTTTACCTGAAGGCAGCAGCATTTGATTTTCCTTATGGAGGTGTCAGGGGAAATCAGCAGGCTTTGTTAAAGCTGAGCACTATTAGTGTTGCCTGTTGTGTCATCCTGGGGCCAACATCTATTGTTATTTATGATATTTGCTCCTGCGAATGTACAGGACTAGAACAAATAAGTCGTGAAATTGCACCTAATTAATATGCTATATTGCATATAAATAATAATCCAGAGATGCTGCCTGTCCCGCTGAGTTACTCCAACATTTTGTATCTATTTTAAATAATAAAATGTAAGTTAATGTAGAGAATAAGTTTTTTATTCTTAATTTCTCAATTTGCTGTAATACTTTAATTAATAAATAAACCACCTTAGGGAATTTAAATCTTTTTATGATTGGCTGTTATAACTCAAAATCACGGGCAGTGGATTGTCAGCGTTATATAATTGCAATTAAGAATAAGGGGTAAGCCATTTAGAACAGAGACGAGGAAACACTTTTTCTCACAGGGAGTTGTGAGTCTGGGGAATTCTCTGTCTCAGAGGGCGGTGGAGGCTGGTTCTCTGGATACTTTCAAGAGAGAGCTAGATAGAGCTCTAAAAGATAGCAGTCAGGGGATATGGGGAGAAGGCAGGAACGGGGTACTGATTGGGGATGATCAGCCATGATCACATTGAATGGCGGTGCTGGCTCGTAGGGCCGAATGGCCTACTCCTGCACCTATTGTCTATTGTCTATTGTCAAAAGGACACAAAGTGCCGGAGTAACTCAGCAGGTCAGGCAGCGTATCTGGAGAACATGGATAGGTGACGTTTTGGGTCGAGACCCATCTTCTGACTGATTGTAGGGGATAAGAAAGCTGGTAAAGGGGAGAGACAGGAGTTAGTTTGGGGATTAGCAACCGGGATATCCTGTAGGTTGCTGAACATAGACACAGAATATTGGAGTAACTCAGGTGGGACAGGCAGCATCTCTGGAGAGAAGGAATGGGCAACGTTTCGCTTCAAGACCCTTCTTCAGACTAGGTTGCTTATCTTTCTAACTCCCCTTCCCATCCCCAGACTGATTTTTCTGTCCTGGGCAGAATGATGCCACACCCAAACTGGAAAATACCTCATATCCCGCTTGGGTACCTTACAACTCATCTATATGAACATTGAATTCTCCAATTTTAGGTAACCTCTAACACCCCCCACCCCCCACACAACCTCCCGTGGTCCAGGTGATCGAAACACCCGCAGCCGGCGGTCGAAAGCAGTTGAAACTCCTGCGTCGGAGTGATCGAAACTCCCGTGTCGGGGCGATCGAAACTCCCGCGGCTTGGAGTTCCCGAAGTCGGTCTCTAACCAGAGAACGCAGATTCCGTGATGTTAAGTCCACAGGCACCCACGGTTGGAGCTCCAAGGTCGACCTCTGGCTAAGAGACCGTGAGCTCCATGATGGTAAGTCGGCAGGCGATAGTAGTGGAGCTGTCAAAAGAGGTCGCCAACTGCTCGATGTTAGGCCGCAGTGCAGACGGAGATAAGATACGGAAAAAAATTGCATCTCTGTCGAGGTAAGAGATTAGAAAACATTTCCCCCAACTCCATGATTGAATGGCAGAGTAGACTTGATGGGCCAAATGGCCTAATGCTGCTCCTATGACTTATTACATTAACTTTTCAGCAAAAAGCAGTTCCGGGGACAGTAAAATCTTTTTTTTTTTGCATTGAATGCTGAGGTCAAGATGGCGTCAGAGCATGGCGACTCTCTGTACTGGTTCCAGAAGGGAATCTGCTATCATCCATTACAATTGCTCCACTCTTTTAGACCTTTATTTCAATATATCTGTATACTGTGGATTGCTTGATTGCAATCATGTATAGTCTTTTCTTTGACTGGATAGCACACAACAAAAAGCTTTTCACTGTAGTTAGACACAAAATGCTGGAGTAACTCAGCAGGACAGACAGCATCTCTGGGTAGAATGGGTGATATGTCGAGTCAAGACCCTTCTTCATTCCTTCTCTCCAGAGATGCTGCCTGTCCCGCTGAGTTACTCCAGAATTTTGTGTCTATCTTTGGTGTAACCCAGCATCTGGAGTTGCTTCCTATGCTTTTCACTGTACCTCGGTACAAGTGACAATAATAAACTAAGCCTCAGAACGTGAATAAACTCAACTTTCTGCAACTTCCTTCAATCTTAGGACCTTGAGTGCAACATAAGCTGTGATGTGACCAGTCTGTATGCTCTCATCCATACATCTTTACAAATTTGGGGTTTTCTCCGAGATCTTCGGTTTCCTCCCACACTCCAAAGACGTACAGGTTTGAAGGTTAATTGGCTTGGTAAATGTAAAATTGTCCCTGGTATGTGTAGGATAGCGTTAATATGAGGGAATCACTGGTCGGCGCGGAGCCGGTGGGGCGAAGGGCCTGTTTCCACGCTGTATCTAAACTAAACTAAACTTAACTTTCAGCAACATTCCAAATATCCTTAAACATCAGAGGAGTAGCGTCATTGATGAAATTGATGAGCTTTCTTTGTGATTGCATTATTGTGCTGCACCCAGGACAGATCTTCACACTCAGGAACTTGAAACTGTGGACCCCCCATCAGTCTGAAGAAGGGTTTCGGCCCGAAACGTCGCCTATTTCCTTCGCTCCATAGATGCTGCTGCACCCGCTGAGTTTCCCCAGCAATTTTGTGTACCAACTTGAAACTGTTGACTCTTTCCACCGCCGTCCCAGCGACAAGGGCTGGTTCCTGGACCCTCGGATTTCCCTTCCTGAAATCAACAATCAACTCCTTGTGCAAAACACAAAGTGCTGGAATTACTCAGCAGGTGAAGCAGCATCTGTGGAGGGAATGGATAGGTGATGATTCAATTCAAGATCCTTCTTTAGACTCTGACCAAAGGAATTGAAGATGCTGGAATCCTCAGCAAATTGATACAAGGAACTGCAGATGGCAGCGAAAAGCTTTTTGTTGTGTGCTATCCAGTCAAAGAAAAGACTATACATGCTATCCAGTCAGCAGAAAGACAAAGACAATGTATCTATACACTGCAAATGGATTGACTGTAATCATGTATTGTCATTCTGCTGACTGGATAGCACGCAACAATAGCTTTTCACTGTACCTCGGTACACGTGACAATAAACTAAACTGAACTGGGATGGTGGAGTCTAGAGCATTCAAAATTGATCCATTACCTAAATTCCACATCATTCCACATCTATTCCAAGCAGACCAATAACAATGAAATACCCTATTTAATCAGAATTTTCCATGGATGCATACATTGTCATCTCGAGGGAGCAATGACAAAAGTCACCAAGAATTATTTGAGAAATAATCGGATATTAGGATAACTGAATCTTACAGTCTTATGAAGGTTAAACATACAGTAGATGGGCTCTATTAGCCTCCCTTATTTATATCTATTATACAGTTTTCTAGATAGTCCAAAGGTACAGGCAATACTAATGACTCCCTTGTTACGGCTGTTCGGGTTAAGGAAATTCAACTTTACTAAATCCATAAATCGCAATAATTCAATAATGCGCAAAAAACTTGAAATACAGAATAAAATTTACACACTTGGAATTTATGTGAAAAAAAAATCCACACACAATATTTAATTTTTCAACCTGTGCTTCTTTATACATATGCAGATGACATGGTTTCTCATTATGGAGAATGTGCGGCCCCTTTTTCAAAAACTCGACCACATAATGATGTTGTAGCAGATGTGTAGATCTGTGGCAGGGGTCATGTTGCTTTGCATATAAGCAGGGCCGGCCTTAAGCCGAGTGGACCGATTGCTCCCAATTGGGTCCCGCGCCTAAGGGGGCCCCGCGCTAGAGTAATCCAAAGCTCCACTCCAATCTACTCTCGGCTCGGGTAGATCTACCCCGGGTGGAGGGGGGAGAGAGGGATGGAGAGAGAGTGGAGGGGGAAGAAAGGGGTAGACGGGGAGGGGGATGTGAGGGGGAATGGAGAGGGGGAGGTCCTTCATGGTCCCAGGGCAGTGCTCCTGCCTCTCCAATCGCCGTGCTTCACACACACAGTCCAGGCTCCACCACTCTCTCTCCCTGGAGAGACG
This sequence comes from Amblyraja radiata, assembly GCF_010909765.2. Lineage (NCBI taxonomy): Eukaryota > Metazoa > Chordata > Chondrichthyes > Rajiformes > Rajidae > Amblyraja > Amblyraja radiata. The sequence continues at coordinate 1,857,280 of NC_045963.1, read as the reverse complement.
CGGTGAATAGGGCCGGCCTTAAGCCGATTTGACCGATTGCCCCCAATTGGGCCCCGCGCCTAATGGGGGCCCCGCACTAATGTTACGTATTTCGTACGGAAATACGAATTCTCTTTGTTAAATAAAGATTTTTTTTTTAAATTCGCCATCAGGATTTTTTTTTAAACAGACATGTATAACAACCGCTGCATGGCCATCAGACACAAACGATTTGTTAATTAGTACTGTTAGCACTTCATAACAGCAAGTAGTTAACAAGTTGTTATATCAATCTGCATCCATCCACATTCCTCAGTGAATGTTATTGTGTTTTGAATGAGTATTAATGACGCCGTGTTCCTTTGAATAAAATTCACGCGGCGTCAATAATACTTGTTTAAAACACAATTACATTTACTGAGGAATGTAGATCGATGACACATTGAGAATTTCATTAAACTCACCATCATGAGTGAGGGCCCCGGACCGTGAGAAGGGGCTTCTTCCTGGTGGGCAGGTTAGTCATTCACCTACCGACCCACGTTGTGTCTCTCTGTCTTTTGCTCTCTCCCTCCCTCCCTCTCTCTCGCTCTCTCTCCTGCTCCCCATCTCGTCTCTCTCTAGCTCTCTCACCCTGTCCCCTCGGCATTCCCGGAATCATTGACGTTTAGCGGTAGACAAAAATGCTGGAGAAACCCAGCGGGTGAGGCAGCCGCCTTGACCGCTGAGTTCCTCCAGCACTCTGTGTTTTTTGTTTGGCTGTGAATTGAAGGTGGTTCAGCGGGACGGGCAGCGGCTCTGGGGAGAGGGTTGCGTTTCTGGTCGAGATCCTTCTTCAGACAATCACAAGTACTCTCACCGACGAGAGTTCAATTCAGTCTGAAGAAGGGTCTTCTCTCCAGAGTCGCTGCGCTGCCTGTCCTGCTGAGCTACTCCAGCTTTATGTCTATCTTCAATTTCAGAGAAATACAATTTCTCACGGGGGGCTTATAACTTCTCTAAACCCCTCTGGGACCCTCTGAACACCTCTAAAGCCCCTCTATACCCCCCTATTTCCCTCTATAACACTTCTGAACACTTCTAAACACTATCTGAACCCATCTGAAGCCCTCTAAACATCTCTAAACCGTTTAAACCCCTCTAAACTAGGAGGCTACAAGGTGACTTGTATAGGCTGGGTGAGTGGGCAAATGCATGGCAGATGCAGTATAATGTGGATAAATGTGAGGTTACCCACTTTGGTGGCAAAAACAGGAAAGTAGACTATTATCTGAATGGTGGCTGATTAGGAAAAGGGGAGATGCAACGAGACCTGGGTGTCATGGTACACCAGTCATTAAAAGTAGGCATGCAGGTGCAGCAGGCAGTGAAGAAGGCGAATGGTATGTTAGCATTCATAGCAAAAGGATTTGAGTATAGGAGCAGGGAGGTTCTACTGCAGTTGTACAGGGTCTTGGTGAGACCACACCTGGAGTATTGCGTACAGTTTTGGGCTCCTAATCTGAGGAAGGACATTCTTGCCATAGAGGGAGTACAGAGAAGGTTCACCAGACTGATTCCTGGGATGTCAGGACTTTCATATGAAGAAAGACTGGATAGACTCGGCTTGTACTCGCTAGAATTTAGAAGATTGAGGGGGGATCTTATAGAAACGCACAAAATTCTTAAGGAGTTGGACAGGCTAGATGCAGGAAGATTGTTCCCGATGTTGGGGAAGTCCAGAACAAGGGGTCACAGTTTAAGGATAAAGGGGAAATCTTTTAGGACTGAGATGAGAAAAACATTTTTTACACAGAGAGTGGTGAATCTGTGGAATTCTCTGCCACAGAATGTAGTTGAGGCCAGTTCGTTGGCTATATTTAAGAATGAGTTAGATGTGGCCCTTGTGGCTAAAGGAATCAGGGGGTATGGAGAGAAAGCAGGTACGGGATACTGAGTTGGATGATCAGCCATGATCATATTGAATGGCTGTGCAAGCTCAAAGGGCCGAATGGCCTACTCCTGCACATATTTTCTATGTTTCGATGACTGCGTCCAACTGCTGTCTGGTTCGTTGATCGGTTTGCTAGATATGAACTGTTTTGGGAGAGAAAAATTCTCACGGCAGACCAAACGTGTTAAACAGAAATTGGTCAAATATTGAGCTATACACAGTAAGAAATCATGTGAAATAGTCACTGAATTTAATTTTAAATGAATGTACCTGCATGTTATACTGTTTAGTTTGGAGATACAACCAGATCGGGACGACAGATGGCACAATGGGCTAAGTGTTCGGCTGGCAACCGGAAGGTAGCCGGTTCGAATCCCGCTTGGAGTGCATACTGTCGTTGTGTCCTTGGGCAAGACACTTCACCCACCTTTGCCTGTGTGTGAATGTGTGTGAGTGATTGGTGGTGGTCGGAGGGGCCGTAGGCGCAGATTGGCAGCCACGCTTCCGTCAGTCTGCCCCAGGGCAGCTGTGGCTACAGAAGTAGCTCACCACCACCGAGTGTGACTGAGGAGTGAATGAATAATGCGATGTAAAGCGCCTTGAGTATTAGAAAGGCGATATATAAATCCCATCCATTATTATTATTATAGATAGTCTGGTTGATACAACCAGATTAGTTTGGAGATACAACCAGATTAGTTTGGAGATACAACCAGATAGTCCACTGAGTTCGCACCGACCAGCGATTTTTGTTACAGATTTGACAATTTTATTTGGCGGCCAATCAGCCGCTGCCTCCAAGGGCATTGTGTCCAATCACATAATGCAGTTTAATGGTCATTAGCAGCTACGGTAAAGGTTGGAAGCCAGCGGAGCTACTGACAGGCAAACGGGAGGGAGCAGGAGAGATTCACACAGTGTACAATCCATAGCACCTAGTGTACAGTTTCATAATATATACTAAATAACTGGGCTGACACACCTTGGCTGGGAACCTGGGGCCCACCAAAATTGTTCCCAATTGGGCCCCGCACATCCTAAGGCCGGCCCTGGCGGTGAACAATACAGGGAGGGAGGGCCGGGCGGGGGGGTTGGAGTAACGTTTACAAACCTCGGCCTCAGCTCACACGCGTTCGCCCGGATCCCGGCATCCGCTCCCGCCGCCGGCCCTCTCACTCCCTTCCCTTCCCTACCTCCCTTCCCTTCTTCCCTCCCTCCCTTCCTTCTTTCTCTCCTTCCCTCCCTCCCTTCTTTCTCTACTTCCCTCCCTCCCTTCTCTCCTTCCATCCCACACACACAACGCACAGCCAACTAACACACGCACACGCACACACACACACCTCCCCCCCCCCCCCTACCTAAGTTAGGATGGGGCTGAAGCCTAAAATTTTATGCCTGGACTGGTTTTTCGCCAATAGTTATTGGTTTGCCAGGATCTAGTTTATTAAATTACTTTTTTTTTCCATTTCACAGTCGCTAAAACAAGTGGTATTGTAACTATGTACTTTTCAGAGGTGATCTACACATTTAGTTCGTTACCTGTAGGCTTACATGTATGCAATTTTATATTAAAATGTAGCTTAGATCTGTTTGGTCCATTAACTCGCAGGAACTTTTTAAGCGCACATTTTGATTACTTTCCATTCTACCATAGAGATATAAAGTCTATAATAGACTTTATTTATATTTCTATGATTCTACGGACCTTGGCTGGGAACCTGGGGCTCACCAAAATTGTTCCTAATTGGGTCCCGCACCTCCTAAGGCTGGCCCTGAATATAAGGCATATAGTCCTACAGTGTGGAAACAGGCCCTTCAGCCCAACTTGCCCACACCTGCCAACATGTCCCAGCTACACTAGTCCCACCTACCTGTGTTTGGCCCATATACCTTTAAACCTGTTCTATCAATGTACCTGTCCAAATGTTTCTTAAATGTTGCGATAGCTTTGATGTCTTTATCAAAACTGTTGACAATGCAAAATGTCATGTGTTACAAGATCAACAACGAGTTTCCATCCAGATTTTGCTCATATCCTGGAGTGTTGTCTAACCTCTGTTCGCCACCTCCTCAGAACTTTGTAAGTGAGCCAGCCAATTCTGCCAAATGTTCTGTTCATTATGTGCCCATTAATAGTGCTCGCTTGTGGACGCCCACACATATGCCTTTCTAGGATACCAGACAATTATGAGTCTGCAGAACACAGTTAGACATATTGACCAGTCTTTGTTATACAATTTGCTTGCTAACTTCCTAGTCATTTCCTGCCTTTTTGTACTTTTATATATTGAACGTCTGATTTTATCTTGCTGCTGTATTGAACGCTAAGAGCTCAAGGACACAGAGGAGGTAATTATATGGATGAACAACTTAAATGGGCAAGAGCAAAGAAATCTGGGGGACAAAGTGATGTTGGTTCCTGTAATGGCTGTGTAATGCTTCCTATTGATTTCGCACATTGATTTTGAACTGCATGTTTCTTTATTAGGACCTTCAAGGAATCAATTTTTAATCCAAGAGCATGTTGCTATTTTCACATTGAGCAAATGTGATTGCACAGTGAATCAGTCGTCAATAATTGTCTTATAATAGAGAATTAATTCACTGACTCTCTACTGCCTGAGGGAGATCATTGTCAAAAGGAAAGCAGTGGACATTCAGCTCTAGTGTGTGGCAGCCTACAGGTAATTTCAGTTATCTGGTCACTTAACTCGCATGTCAGACTCTCGAAAGACACTATTTTCTGAGCTCTGTAATGTGAGGTGATAATCAGGCAGACAGAAGAAAACATTGAAAGGCTCCTTGAAGATGAGCAGGATCCCTGCCAACCTCCAGACCCCATGTGTAGGGGGCGCTCCTCTGTGTGCAGCCATGTCAGCAGCACGTCAGTTTTTTCAACTTTTTAATTTTTTTTTAGTATGTTTTAAAGTATGTATTTAGTGTTCCTTCGTGTGTTTTGTGTGGGGGGTGGTGTGGGGGGGGTAAGGGGGAAACCGCTTCGGTCGCCTCCTCCATGGAGAGGCGACTTTTTCCAGGTCGCCTCCCCCATGGCCTAACATCAAGGATCGGCGCGGCCTTTCCCGGAGACACGCCCGGGCTTCAGCGGCGGGCGCAGCGTGGACTCTCGATGTGGAGCGGGTGAGCCCTCGCTGGGGCTCGCTGGAGGGGAGCGCTCCATTTCGCTGGCCCGGGGCAGCCGGCAGCCTGAAGTCGCAGCCTGAAGCCGCGGTCTGCAGAGCTCCAGCTGGGGGACCCGGGGGAAGAAGAAGCCATCACTGCCGGCCCGCGGCCGACTTCTACCGCGGGGCCGGCATGGACTTACCATCACCCCTGGAGGGGAGCTTCGACCGCCGGCCCTGCAGTCTACGGTGCTTCTGGCTGCGGCGGGGACTTTAAATCTCGACCGCCGGCCTGCGGCCTACACCATCTTAAAGCCGCGGTCTCCGGTGAGGAAGAGCCGATCCTGGACTGACTCTGGACTCTCGTCCTGTACACGGGGGGGAAATGGAGGAGGACTGGCCAAATTTTTGTGCCTTCCACCACAGTGATGAATGCTGTGGTGGATGTTTGTGTTACAGTTTTATTGTGTGTTCTTTATTATTGTACTGCTGCTGACAACCCAAATTTCCACCGACCCTGGTTGTGTGGCAATAAATTATATCTATCTATCTATCTAACCAGTCAAACTGGAGAAGCAGCATTCAGGATGGTATTGTGAATCTTGAGGCCACACATCAAAAGTCCATGGATGCTCTAACTGAAAGGGCCTGTCACCTCACAAACTACCACCTACCACATCTTTGGAAGTTTGTGGTGCCACATTGACCACATTCATCTTAAAACCTAATTTGAGAAAAGATATCCTTCCTATTGAGGCAGTGCAGCGTAGGTTCACCAGGTTAATCCCCGGGATGGAAGGACTGTCATATGAGGAAAGATTGGAAAGAATGGGCTTGTGTTCACTGGTATTTTGAAGGATGAGAGGTGATCTTATAGAAACATATAAAATTGTAAAACGACTGGACAAGCCAGATGCAGAAAAATGTTCCCAATGTTGGGGGAGTCCAGAACCAGGGGCCACAGTCTAAGAACAAAAGGGAGGCCATTTAAAACTGAGATGAGAAAAAACTTTTTCACTCAGAGAGTTGTGAATTTGAGGAATTCTCTGCCACAGAAGGCACTGGATGAATTTAAAAAAGAGTTAGATAGAGCTCTAGGGGCTAGCGGAGTCAAGGGATATGGGGAGAAGGCATGCATGGATTACTGATTGTGGATGATCAGTAATGATCACAATGAATGGCGGTGCTGGCTTGAAAGACCAAATGGCGTCCTACTGCACCTATTTTCTATGTTTCTAATCATCAGAATCGGAGTATAAGCAAGCCAGTCTCAATTCTGCAGCACTACCTGAAAATAAAGGACTATATTTAGTTCAGTTTAATTTAGTTAGTTTATTTTATTTTATTGTCACGTGTACCGAGGTACAGTGAAAAGCTTTTGTTGCGTGCTATCTTGTCAGCAGAAAGACAATACATGATTACAATACAATAATACAATACAATACCTTTTATTTGTCATTTGAACCTCACATGAGGTTCAAACAAAATTTGGTTTCTGCAGCCATACAAGAAAAGAACCAAGACACACACCAACACAATTTACATAAACATCCATCACAGTGAGTCTCCTCCTCACTGTGATGGAAGGCAAAGTCTTATCTCTCCCCTGCTCTCCATTACTCTCCCGAAGTCGAGGTCAAAGTCCCCGGCGGGCGCTAGCAAGTCCGCGGCCACGCCGGGCGATGTAAGGCCCTGCCCCGGGTCTTGGTGTTGTAGCCCCGGCGGGCGCTAGAAAGTCCGCGGCAAATTAAAGCCGCGCCGGGCGTTGTAAGGCCCCGCTCCAGGTCACTCTCAACCCCGCAATTCGGGCGGGAGAAGTCGCCGTTGCTGGTGCCCCGCAAAGCAGCCTCCCAACGGGGACCCGCGAGCTCCCGGTGTCACCATCCACCGGAGTCGGGTCGCAGCAGCGCGCCGCCGCAGCTCTCCACGCTCCAAAGCTGGCTAGCTCCACGGAGATAGGTCCGCAGCTCCGCAGCTCCACAGCTCCACAGGCTCCGTGACTTGAGCCTCCAGGTCATTCCGGTTGGAGGCCGCTCCACGGCGCTAGGCCCCAACGGCAACGGAGACCCGACAGGGAAAAGGTCGGGTCTCCATGCAGGGAAGAGATTTAAAAGTTTCCCCCACCCACCCCCCACCCCCCACATATACACATTTAAAAACCCGCTACAAACTAAACCCTCAACAGGACAAAAAAAAACAAAAAACACAGACAGTCGCGCCGCCCAACGATCAAGCCATTCACAGTGTATAGATACACGATAAAGGAATAATGTTTAGAGCAAGATAAAGCCAGCAAAGCCCGATCAAGGATAGTCTGAGGGTCACCAAAGAGGTAGATAGTAGTTCAGCACTGCTCTCTGCTTGTGGTAGGATAATTCAGTTGCATTATAACAGCTGGGAAGAAACTGTCCCTTTAACTTTAGTTTAACTTTTTAAGTGTAAAGTTAAGTTAAGTTCCTTTAAGTTTTTGACTGTAATGTGAAGTGTTACATGAACTCTTAAACAAGAAGCTGTCTGTTATGGCAGAAGATGCTCCACTGGATATGAAGGACAAGTAAGTTTCTTAACATAGCAGCAATTTTAAGGTAATGATCACATATTGTACATATCTGCATGGATATACCGTATTACTTACCTCCAAGTGGAAGTGAAAAGCACTAATCAACAGGCTAATATGTTTACACATAGAAATTCTGGGTCAGTAAATTTACAATTATGAAGTGGAAAATCCATTTTGATATCAGTTCAGCCTGAATAAGGGTCTCCCATTCCTTGAAAAATCACCCATTCCTTCTATCCAGAGATGCTTCCTGTCCCGCTAAGTTACTCCAGCATTTTGTATCTACGGTGTAAACCAGCATCTGCAGTTCCTTCCTACACATTGATATCAGTTCATTTTGTTTGTCTGAAACTCTTTGTCGTCAGGCATATCTGAGCAATTCCTTGGTTTTCATGAGAGTTAGTAATCTATTTCATTGTAGACATCATATCATTACTGCCACAGAAGGCAGTGGAGGCCATCACTGGATGTATTCAAGAGAGAGTTAGATATAGCTCTTGGCGCTAATGGATTCAATGGATATGGGGAGAAAGCAGGAACGGGGTACAGATTTTGGATGATCAGCCATGACCATATTGAACGGCCGTGCTGGCTCGAAGGGCTGAATGGCCTACTCCTGCACCTATTTTTTATGTTTCTATGTTTCACTGTTCATTTTAGATCCTTGGATTCTGTAAAGCTATTCAGTCATGATTTCCCTTTAAAGGATTTCACTGCAGACTTTGTTGCTACTGCATAGCTAGTTTTGCTTTAGCTACAGCACATTGGGAGAATAGTCCAACCCTTGTAGGTCGGCACGGTGGTGCAGCGGTAGATTTGCTGCCTTACAGCGCTTGCAGCGCCAGAGACCCGGGTTCGATCCCGACTGTGGGTGCTGTCTATGGAGTTTATACTTTTTCCCCGTAACCGCATGGGTTTTCTCCGAGATCTTCTGTTTCCTCCCACACTTCAAAGATCTACAGGTTTATACGTTAATTGGCTTGTTATAAGTGTAAATTATCCCTAGTATAATTATAAACCCTTAATAATCTTATATGTCTCAATAAGATGCCCTCTCATCCTTCTAAATTCCAGAGTATACAAGCCCAGCCGCTCCATTCTGTCAAGTTATGACAGTCCCGCCATCCTGGGAATTAACCTGGTGAACCTGCGCTGCACTCCCTCAATAACAAGAATGTCCTTTCTCAAATTGGGAGACCAAAACTGCACACAATACTCCAAGTGTGGTCTCACTAGGGACCTGTACAACTGCAGAAGGACCTCTTTGCTCTTATACTCAACTCCTCTTTTTATGAAGGCCAACATGCTATTTGCTTTCTACACTGCCTGCTGTAACTGCATGCTTATTTTCATTGACTGATGAAAATCCCCGTAGATCCTGTTGTACTTCCCCTATTCCCAACTTGACTCCATTTCGATAATAATCTGCCTTCCTGTTTTTGCCACCAAAGTGGATAACCTCACATTTATCCACATTAAACTGCATCTGCCATGCATCTGCCCACTCACCCAACCTGTCCAAGTCACCCTGCGTCCTCATAGCATCCTCTTCACAGTTAACACTGCCACCCAGCTTTGTGTCATCTGCAAATTTGCTAATGTTACTTTTAATCCCTTCATCTAAATCAATAATGTATAAAATTTATAATGTATTAATGTATAAATGTAATGTAAGAGCTAATTCTAACTCTCTCTTGAAAACATCCAGTGAATTGGCCTCCACTACCTTCTGTGGCAGAGAATTCAAAGGTAGACAAAAGTGCTGGAGAAACTCAGCGGGTGCGGCAGCATTTATGGAGCGAAGGAAATAGGCAACGTTTCGGGCCGAAACCCTTCTTCAGACTGTGGCAGAGAATTCCACAGATTCACAACTCTCTGGGTGAAAATGTTTTTCCTCATCTCAGTCCTAAATGGCCTACCCCGTATTCTCAAACTGTGACCCCTGGTTCTAGGCTCCCCCAACATCAGGAACATTTTTCCTAAATCTAGCCTGTCCAATCCTGTAAGAATTGTATATGTCTCTATAAGATCCTTCAGCACTAAACTACTGTGCAATGTGCATTTTCCGAGATGGACATTGAATTCACTGTTGCTCCTATTATGAACAATTGGGACCCTCTTAAACAGCTACAAACCAGACAGGCCACACTCAAATAAAATGCCCATACTTTATTCCACTGAGAAATATTACACTGATTCATTCATGGGTTTCAGTCATGTCATCGACCGGCCCTCCGAGGAAAAACAGGACATCATATATTCGCATTTCAAGTACAGGAGATTTTACTGGTGTATCAAGAATGATAAAGAATCAGTAAATAATAACCTGCAGTGTTCTGCATTCCAATCCTGCATTTCACCGCTTGGTCCTAAGATTAAGAATAAGAAAGGAAAAATCAATATAAAGAAATAACACTACTCAAGTCCCATCAAGGTAATGATCTGGAAACAAACAATCTCAAAGCTATAAGTAGGGATCAGCTGCCTGGGAGAATTACATTTCTTCTCCCATCAGCTTTTCCAACCCATTCTGCACATACTTTGAGTGAAAAATCAATTATTTAACAATAACATTGAAACCAACATGTACAAAATGGGGATAGTTCATTCCTTCATGATTTAATCCTGTTGCCATTAAACACTGTGAGCACTGATTAGTCTGATCTTGTGGGACGTCAATGCATAATATTTATACTTTTAATATTCCCTTTATGCCAACTTTCCAAGCAATTAATGAATATGAAATGAGATAAGCTGGATGATAAACTAAATGTACTTAATATAGATCACACTTGGTAATATTATGATATTTTGATACTACGACATATATATTCATTTTTGGTTTTGGCTGCAATCTTTGCTAATGCCTTCCTTTGTTGTTTGAAAGTTCTTTGAGGAGATGGGATTTTTGTCATTACAATCTAGTGAGGAAGGGAAAGCTGTTAATAAGGACCTTAGGGCGGCCACGTTGGCGCAGCGGTAGAGTTGCTGCCTTACAGAGCTTGCAGTGCCAGAGACTCAGTTTCGATCACGACCACGTACGTACCTACGTACGGAGTTTGTACGATCTCCCTGTGACCTGCGTGGGTTTTCTCTGAGACCTTCGTTTACCTCCCACACTCAAAAGACTTACAGGTTTGTAGGTTAATTGGCTTGGTATAAGTACACATTGTCTCTAGTGCGTGTAGGATAACGTTAATGTGCAGGGATCGCTGATCGTTGCGGACTCGGTGGGCCGAAGGGCCTGTTTCTGCGCAGTAACTCTAAACTAAACTAAAAAGGACTTTCTGTGAAATGAGTGTTATACAGCAGAACGTTTGCAAAACATTGGAGCCTTTGACTGTTTTTCTAGGGTTGGTAGTATAGTGTGTTCGCATGACAGAGAGAAACTACTTTGTCAGAAGTGCTTTATACTGATTTTTAAGCCCAAATTTTAAATAATTGCTGAAGACATTCCTCCCATAATACTTACAAAATAAATCAAAGTTACTGCAGACTACCCACCATTGATTCCATCTACACTTGTTATCAGAAAAACAGGCAACATTGAAGGTACTGTGAGGAAAGCACACCAGCACCTCCACTTCCTCAGGAGACTGAGGTAATTTGGCATGTCTCCAATAATTCTAACAGGTGCACCATACTGGTGCATACTGTTGGATTGCATCACAGGTTGGTGGCCCCAAAGTAGAAGCGTCCACGTTATGGGGCTGGAGACTGGAAGTTCCCTGAGCTAATTCTGCCACCACCATCATCAATTGCGACAAGTGATGGCTTCCAATGATTGTCGCCGGAAGCTTGCGTCCTTTTCAGGACGGACAATGACAACATTTTGTAACAAGATGGACACGAAAAGAAGAAGAAGGAGGTTGGTTGGTTGGGCAAGAGCTCTTCCCAAGACCGCAAGATATGACAGAAAGTCGAGGATGTAGCCCAGTCCATCACACAGACCAGACTCCCCACCATCTACGCTTCAAGTGGTCTTGGAAAGACCATCTCTACCCCATTGTGGACATTGGACTTTTATATGGACCTGATGCACTACAATGCTGAGAAATATATCCTGCAATCAGTATCTTCCCCGTTGCTCTATCTATTGTACTTGAGTTTGATTTGATTGTATTCATGTATGGTATATCTGATCATAAGGTCATAAGTGATAGGAGCAGAATTATGCCATTTGGGCCATCACGTCTACTCCACCATTCAATCATTGCTGATCTATCCCTCGCTCCTAAAGGGCCTGTCTCATTTGGCGATTTATTTCGGCATCATATCAGTGTCGCCAAAAGATTTTGAACATTTCACAATCCAGCGGCGACAAAAAAAATGATGCGGCAGTTGAAAAAACACCGCGCGTCATACGTCATCACCGATGTGTCACGCCGCATCACGCTGCGATGTTTCGGTGGCCTGATACGTCAGTCAATGATAATAATAATAATAATAAATTTTATTTAATGGGCGCCTTTCAGGACAGGCCCTTAACCCCATTCTCCTGTCTTCGCCCCATAACCCCTGACTAATCAAACCCATACTGATCTATTTGGATAGCGTGCAAAACAAAAACATTCACTGTACCTTGCTACACGTGACCATATTAAAGCTTAACATAAACATAAACTTCTTCCTTCATGAAGAAAATGACCAGTGTTCCTGTTTTAAATAAGTCTGGAGCATTTTTCTGTTGCAGTCGACCTGAAGCAACACTGCTGACCCAGTGAATATGATAATTTAGTATTTGTGAGCAGGCTGTTTGCACATATCATTTTGTTACAAGTTTATGTTGCAAAAGTATTTGGATACATAGGGACATTTGATACCATTCTCTATGATTCATACCATTAAGTTCTGACCAACATGTGAAATGCTGCGAAGTGAAGCTGGGAATACCTGCTGTGTGTGTGTGTGTGTGAGATGCAAACTGCTTGTCGAGACCATTTATTTCAGTGTGATTAAACCAGTATTCTGCTCTGTGCAAAGTAAAGTTCCCAATGTATTTTGATGTGAGCACTTGATCTGCAGTGACCTACAAGGATGTGGATTGAAAGGTGGAAGGTGGGATTAATGCTGCCTGTCGCACTGAGTTACTCAAGTTCAAGTTCAAGTGAGTTTATTGTCATGTGTCCCTGTATAGGACAATGAAATTCTTGCTTTGCTTCAGCACACAGAACACAGTAGGCATTTACTCCAAAACAGGTAAGTGTGTCCATATACCATGATATAAATATATACACACATGAATAAATAAACTGATAAAGTGCAAATAACAGATAATGGGTTATTAATAATCAGAGTTTTGTCCGAGCCAGGTTTAATAGCCTGATGGCTGTGGGGAAGTGGCTATTCCTGAACCTGGTTGTTGCAGTCTTCAGGCTCCTGTACCTTCTACCTGAAGGTAGCAGGGAGATGAGTGTGTGGCCAGGATGGTGTGGGTCTTTGATGATGCTGCCAGCCTTTTTGAGGCAGCGACTGCGATAAATCCCCTCGATGGAAGGAAGGTCAGAGCCGATGATGGACTGGGCAGTGTTTACTACTTTTTGTAGTCTTTTCCTCTCCAGGGCGCTCAAGTTGCCGAACCAAGCCTCGATGCAACCGGTCAGCATGCTCTCTACTGTGCACCTGTAGAAGTTAGAGAGAGTCCTCCTTGTCAAACCGACTCTCCATAATCTTCTCAGGAAGTAGAGGCGCTGATGAGCTTTCTTGATAATTGCATTAGTATTCTCGGACCAGGAAAGATCTTCAGAGATGTGCACGCCCAGGAATGTTTCGGTGACCTGAAGCCCTTGACCCTTTCAACCATTGATATAAACGGGGCTGTGGGTTCCCCTCCTACTCCTTCCAAAGTCCACAATCAGTTCCTTGGTTTTGCTGGTGTTGAGGGCCAGGTTATTGCGCTGGCACCATATGGACAGTTGCTCGATCTCTCATCTATACTCTGACTCATCCCCATCAGTGATACGTCCCACAACAGTTCCACCATTTTGTGTCTACCTTCGATTTAAACCAGCATCTGCAGTTCTTTCTTACCCAAATAATCAACATTCATACCACTGGGTTGTAAGCTGCCCAAGCGAAATATGGGCATAATAAATAATTGTAATAAGAGCAAAACAGTGGCAGACATAATAATAGTGACCGTTCACTGTAATTGATAGTGAATACAATTTCAGGATGGATCATCTTTGTAGCCTCCACCGTTATGGAAAATTAAAATTAAACATATTCACAAATCAGATAATCCCATTTGAATCTGACCTGCATTTTTTAATGCTGATGGGGATAGACACAAAGAGGAGGTAGTTTAGTTTTATGCGGGTTTTATCCCAGATCATCCTTTCTACTGCGCCTTATTTGTTATTTGGTGCTATTTCATGATATCAAGTCACGGCTCAGTCAAAATGTTGATGAAGAAGTAATATCGTTTAGAAATGTACCTACAAAAGATTTTTTTTAAACAGAAAAAGAGCAGGGTCAAGTCAAGTCACTTTTATTTCTATAGCACATTTAAAAAACAACTCTTGTTGGCCAAAGTGCTTTACATCGGTATAAGAATAGTATAACAAACAACAGTGTAGACTAAGTACATACATCACTACACACATATAGCCCTCGCTCAGGGGACGTCAAGAAAGGCTTGAGAGTAAAGATGAGTTTTAAGTCTCGACTTAAAGGAGTCGATGGAGGGGGCAGTTCTGATGGGAAGAGGGATGCTGTTCCACAGTCTAGGAGCTGCAACCGCAAAGGCGCGGTCGCCCCTGAGCTTATGCATAGACCGCGGGATGCTCAGTAACCCCAAGTCGGCCGATCTGAGGGACCTGGAGGTGGTGTGGTGGGTAAGCAGGCTTTTGATGTAGGTGAGGCCAAGCCCATTGAGGGCTTTGTAGACATAAAGGAGGATCTTGAAATTTATTCGGAACCACACAGGGAGCCAGTGGAGAGAGGCCAGGATCGGGGTGATGTGGTCCCTTTTTCTGGTGCCCGTCAGGAGTCTCGCTGCGGCGTTTTGGACCAGTTTCAGGCGGGACAGGGAAGATTGGCTGATGCCAGTGTAGAGGGAGTTGCAGTAATCTAGGCGGGAGGAGATAAATGTGTGGATGATCTTTTCGAGGTCATCAAACTGGAGGAATTGTTTTAATTTAGCTATCATCCCAAGCTGAAAGAAGCTAGCTTTTACCACAGCATTGACTTGAATAATTGTGAATAAGGGTGTGAATAATTCTCTAGCGTCCCTTTAGGAAACAAGTGATTCATTTTACAAATGAGTGCACATAACAAGCCCACATAACAAGTATGATCAGAACAGCTTGCAAATAGGTCAATCCATATCAATAATTTTCCATCCATTAAACTGAGGGCATAAAATCATTTGGTTGTGGTAATTTCAATGCTGACATCCTGATACTTACCTGGCAAGATAAAGCCATGCTCAGAGTAATAGGTTATCAGTCCTATCAATTTCATAAATCAGAACTTGCATCCCATTTTCTTAATGGCTACAATCTGTGTTTTTGAGGAGCTCATTTTTGCAATGAAAATAGTTAAATATTGAGTGTAGTTCATGTAGTTCATGCACCTTTGACCAAAGTATTTCTTGTAACATATTAAACACTTTCCTTGAGCCAATAGATATACTTAAAGTGTTACTGTGGTCTTCATAGATAAGGCAGCCAAAACATTCTATTCAACTCTTTGGAATAGGAGATAAATCAAAGAGTCTTGTAGTTACAACGGGGTTCTGTTCATGAGAACTATTTGTGACACAAATAGTTTACGTCAGAAATCTAGCCTCCTGGTAATATATATAAATGAGAAACATGAGGGAAGCAAGGGCAATGTGCAGTTAAACTTTGGCGTTTTAAGAGAGAGTTAGATAGAGCTCTAGGGGCTTGTGGAGTCAAGGGATATGGGGAGAAGGCAGGCACGGGTTATTGATTGGGGACGATCAGCCATGATCACAATGAATGGCGGTGCTGGCTCGAAGGGCCGAATGGCCTCCTCCTGCACCTATTTTCTATGTTTCTATGTTTAACTCAACATTCAGATGTCAAGAGTCAAGAGTGTGAGATTGTCATATGTCCCAGATGGAACAATGACATTCTTACTTGCAGCAGCACAACATAATATGTAAACATAGTGCATGTTAAACAATATATATATATATATATATATGTATGTATGTATGGGTAGGTATGTGCATATATACACACACTGAACTTTTTTTTCTTGTTTATTATATTGTTTAACATGCACTATGTTTACATATTCTGTTGTGTTGCTGCAAGTAAGAATTTCATTATATATTCAATATACATATATATATATATATATATATATATATACTAGACCAAGTGCAGACCCGTTGGGTCTGTTCCCCCAACGTGCGGTTGTGGGGGAGGGGGGGGGGGGAGGCGGCACGCAGCGTCACACACACTAACTATCCCCCACCCCCCCGCACTCACACTAATTACCCCCTTGATATTATATTAAGATTATTAATTTGCTCCTTTTACCCCATAACCACCCTATCTACTGACGCATAGCCCCCAACTTGCAGTCACATCTAGAGAGGGGGGGCGGGTGGGGGTAGAGAGTGAGGGCAGAGAGAGAAGGGGCAGAGGCAGAGAGAGAGACAGAGACACAGAGAGAGAGGCAAGAGGGAGAGGGGGGTGGAGAGGAGGATAAGAGGGAGGGTGGGTGAGGGGGGAAAGGTGGGGGAGGAGCGGAGGAGAGAGAGAGGGTGAGAGTGAGGGGGAGAGAGAGGGGGTGCTGAGAGGGGGGTGAGGTGGAGAGCAGGGAGGGGGAGGAAGGGGGGAGGGTGGAGGGAAGAGGGTATGGGGTGTGGAGGGGAGGGGGTTTAGGGGAAGGGATGGAGGGGAGGAGGGGAGACAGGGGGAGGAGGGGAGAGAGGGGGGAGGGGGGAGAGAGGGGGAGAGAAGGGGGGAGAGGGGGGAGAGAGGGGGGAGAGAGGGGAAAGAGGGGGAGAGAGAGGTGTGCTGAGAGGGGAGGGGGAGAGGTGGGGAGCAGGGAGGGGGAGGGAGGGTGGAGGGAAGGGGGTAGGGGTGTGTGTAGGGGAGGGGGTTTAGGGGAGGAATGGTGGGGGAGGGGGTGGAGGGGAGGGGGGGAGAAAAAGAGGGGAGAGAGAGGGGGGGAGGGGGGAGAGGAGGGGGGGGGAGGAGGGGGGAGGAGGGGAGAGGAGG